>NW_009693961.1:0-38591 GCF_000703405.1 Apaloderma vittatum | reverse complement strand
GGTTGTTATGGCCAAAGTGTAGGACCCTGCACTGGGGCTTATTGAACTTCATACTGTTGGCCTCAGCCTGTCCAAGACCCTCTGCAGTGTCTTCTTACCCTCCATCAGATCGACAATGCTCCCCAACTTGGTGTCATCCATGAACTTACTAAGAGTAGACTCAATCCCCTCATCCAGATCGTCAATAAAGATGTTGAACAGAAGTGCACCCAGTACTGATTCCTGGGGGACACCACTGGTCACCAGATGGCAACTGGATGCAGCACTATTCACCACCACTCTCTGGGCCCGGCCATCCAACTAGTTTTTAGCCCAGTAGTGCACCTGTTCAAGCCATGGGCTGCCAGCTTTTCCAGGAGGATGCTGGGGGAGACTGCATCAAAGGTGTTCCTGTGGACTACATCCACAGCCTTCCCCTTATCCACTAGGCGGATCACCCAGTCATGGTCAGTTCTTCTGCCAGCTCCCTCAGCACCCTAGGATGAATCTCATCCTGACCCATAGACTTGTTGGGATCTGAGCGGCACAGCAGGTCACTAACTACTTCCTCCCAGATTACAGGAGGGGTATTCTGCTCCCCATCCCTGTCTACCAACACAGAGGCCCACTTCAAAGTGTGTGTGCAAAAATATTTAGAAAAAAGTCAGATTTTTTATTATAGTATTTACACATTTGTGAAAATTACAGATCCCCTTTGGCGCTAGAATTCACATCGGGAAAGAGCTAAGCCTATTTTTTGTGTGTGTTGTTCTAGACCTCTAATGTTATCAAGCTATTGAAATTTAACAGTAGAGTAAAACCTGATTGACTCATTCAGTTGGTGTGCAATGCACAGCAACGATCACCTCAAAGGCCAGAGTGCTCTCTGTGTCAACTCTGAGAATGAAACTTAAAGGTTTACTATCTTCTATCACATGGACAGGACTCAGAAAGAAGCAGCTTGCGTGCAGTCCGTGTCTTATAGTAATGAACTACCTCTGGGAGTCAAGTGTTCCTAATGAATGTTACAGTATGTGCCAGAGAGACTGTCCCCTGGTGATAATAAAAAGATTAAGTGGCTAAAAAGCAGCCATCAGCGAAATATAAAAATGAAAGGTATGCTTTTTAAAGTAGAAAAGGTAACAAAATAATGTGATGATGGACAAAGAAAAAACATCAGAAAGACTTTTCCTAAAAATAGTGATATAAGAGATGGCATTCTGGTACCTGTTAATGACAGATTCGTAACAGCTTTTCTGATACTCAAAAATATTTTACCTGGATGTCCATAAAGTCAAGTCTTTCCCTTCTGGCTGTCATATAATCACACACTTCTAACTGCCTGTGTTCACAAAAGGGAATATTTCTCTTATTCTGGTGGTTTAATTTCTTCCTTATTCTCTACTTCCATTACCCTACTTTCTTCAACACAACAACAAAAAACAATTTGAAAGGAAGTAAAGCAGTGGCACATGGTGCTTTCTTCTCAATACAAAAGAAGTTTCTTGTGTTTGAACTCTTAACAAGTCAGGAAGCAGAACAGAGGGGCTGGTGAGCTCAGTGGGTTGAGCACGATGCTAACAACAATGACAACACCGAGATTGGAGGTTCGATTCCTGCTCAGTCTCCACGTGTTGCCTGATCTAGTCGAGAGGTGGTGTCCCTGCCCATGACAGGGAGGTTAGATTAAATGATCTCTAAGGTCCCTTCCAGCCTAGGCCATTCTATGATGAATTCAGGAGATAACTGCTTTCAATGGCCACCTCTCTTTGAATGCTTCATGGCAGGACCAAGAGGAGACAACTTAAAACATTCATATATAGGGTTGAAAACCATATCCCAGAACCAAATCCATATTTAATATTGTTTAAGTTCTGTGAACTTTCTTCCAATTGCATTTCACTCAGCTTTCTGTGAGTGTGCGTTTAACAGTGGTCCACTACACAAACACAAAATACTTAAATTGCACATCAAAGTATTATCAAATTCTTTCTGATGCCTACACAAAGATTTTAGTTGCAGTTCTACATTAGATATAGGCAAATATTATTAAAATTCTTATTAGCTGGAACAGTCTCAATATCAGCTCCACTCAACAAAATCTATTTACATGGAAAGGAAAAGAGTACTATAGAATTAAGCTTATTTATCTATTTTGATAGGTACCATATTCTGGTGGGAGATCTTTTTTTCTCTTTTAGTGAAGCTAACGTTCAACATTTCTGCCTTAAGTATGAAGATCAGCAACATCAACAAATGCCTACCCATGCTGCAGAAGCACCTTCTGAAAGCAAAGAAGTGGTTGTTATGGCTGAAGCAGCTGTGCTTTCACATCACTGTGGGAGCAGTACTGGGTATGCATAAATAAGATTACCGCAGCATGGACTACTAGAACAACCTATGCCAGAAGGAACATCAACAATCAGATATCATACCCTTGGCAAAGCTGAATATGTGTTTTCAGCCCAGTCATATCCTGGAGAAAAAGAAAGAAAAATCAAGGTATTGGATTAAGGTAAATCTTATCATAGCTTGGTGTCGTGGGTTTGGTGAGAAAATTAAGCTCATTCCAGCCAAACCCAGTAAACCTCCCAAGTACTGAATAAACAAATTAAATGAATTTCTCATACAGTTGAAGGAATGTCACCAAAATTACTTCTGCTACAACAATCATTTGGTAAAGAAAGCTACTCAGAAGCAGAGAAGATACATTATATGATGATTCATGTGTTCAAAACTTTGCTAGGAAGTAGCAAAAAAGCAGTATTACAAAAGTGTGGAGTGGAGTGGGTGACAAAGCTTTCAAAAACTTCTGTGATCTAGTTAGAGTCATAAGGACACCTCCAACAGGTCAGCAGTGCTCTTCAATCCACCCAGAGCAGAGAAGAACTCACAAGCCACTACTGAACTCTCTCTCAGCAGCTTGGCCCCTGTTCCTGCTGCTGCTGCCCCTGACCATGAACACATTTCTTGACTCCTCTGCCCACCAGTTTCCCTCTCTGGCAAAATGTGAAGAAAAGTACTAGCTTTCCTTGTCAGAAATTCTGGGATTTAGAAAGCACTCTACAATAATGCAAAATACTATGAAGTAAATTGGTATTATTACCATGATGCAGTTCACACCCAAGCATTTCAAAGACTGAACAGATCTTGTTGCTTAAAAAAAAATGCCCTTAGCAGGTTTTCCTACAACAGCTTCTTTGAAATAACTGGTTATATAGCTAAGTTGCACTTGCAAAACCTCATAAATACATAATTTTGTCAAAGATAACAAGTGTCAAATATTGCAACTCAGTATACTTAGGATACATCATGGATGAAACTGAAGCTGAGATTTTTGTAACTGTTTATTGTCATTCCGAGGATATCTTACATAGATCTATCTGTTAAGCAAACCAGTCAAAAATATGAGAAAATCTATTATGCTATCAACCATTATAGTTGGCAAGCAGGCAGTGTTTGCAACATAGCTTGTACACACGTTGTACCTGATATCAGTACAATACAGAAGGGATTTTATATCATCACTTCTGATCATTTATAGAGACCATGGCAGTAGAATTAGACTTAGTTTGGTTTTTCAGGTTCAATTTCTTTCCCAAACCTTACTGTTTCTGAAGGGTGACATTTGTCTGTTAACTGACCTGACTTATAGATCTACACATAAACTTGTTAGAATTAAGTAATGAGAATATTTTTAAGAGGCATGAAAAAACTTATTTCAAGCCTCCTTGTTGCATTCTCAATTACCGATCAGTTTTCTGAGAAAACACCCTGTAAAAAGTATTTCTCTCTTGGGTGAAAAATGATGGATGTGCCTCTCCAGGATGAGATTTGCAGCAGGGCTACAGCACATCCTTGGCTGCATCACGGAAAGGACAGAAAATTGAGCTACTGCAACAAACTGATACCATGACATTGTCAGATTCATGATTACAAAGTCTACACTTTTTATCTTGATAGGTCTGGAATTCTTAGATGGGAATAAACAGGTTACACAGACATTGATATCCAAGCATCACATAGATCCAGTGAAGCCTTAAGATGTCTAACTCCTACGTAGGCTCCTAGATAACCCTTGACTTGAATGCACTGTTAGGATCCTCAATATCCCTTTGCTTCATGCCCAAGCACTATAAAATGCCTGTGAAAATTCCAGTCAACAACAACAAATCTCTTTTGTACTGAGGCAGCAAGCAAATTTGCAAAGCTATAATCACATCTCTGATTTTTAACTTAAAAATAAATTCACTGTATCAAAATACAGTGAACTTTATTATGTTATGCATAGGCACATAAAATCACTTCCTAAATAACTTCAGTATCAAGGATACTGATGCTGTTGCTCTTTGTGCAATGAAGACGTGGAGGATGCAAAAATTAGCTTCAGATATGCACCAGTATTCCAGTTTAAAAGCTGCCAAACATTCGTGTTTCAGGAGACCTAAATTATGCATGGAAAAAATGGAGATTTTCATGTAACATTTGACATCAGTTTACTGCCATAGCTTTCAGTCTATAAAATGTTGCTGTCTTTGTCTCTTAAATGATATGTGAGCTAGTAAAATGGAACCTAGACCATTTTGTGGAAGACAGAGGAAGCAAAGCCTACACACTGACAAAAGTAATACGGGAGTTTTCAAGGAAAGGAGAAATTATGCCCGCTTCTCCAAGTGATTATGGTCTCCCTGCTCTCCACCTTCTTCCTCCACGGTATAACTCCTCCAGCCCTTAGTTAAAATAGAACTCTCTGTTGGTATTAACACTTTGGTTTCACAAAGCGGTGTTCACACCACTTGTCTCTGTGCTCACAGTATTGAGCCTCCTCATGGAAGGCAGCCCAGGTCATTTATGTAAAGCCACCCAAATTGAAAATCTCGGGTGTTGACTTTCTAACCAGTCTTTCTCTGTCTCTTGATTCACTGGAAAGAGAAGAAAATAATAAAATGTATTTTTCTAGGAGTGATCATCTTACAAATATAATGTTATTCTTTAAACTTAGGTCACTCGCCATTAAATTCTCTTTAAGCCCCCAAATTATTTGAATTTTATTAGATCTCTCTGTGATACATTTAATGAATTAGTCAGTTTTTTAAGGCCAAGTAAAGAAGCTGGTGGTTACTGCTTGCAGTCCATGGTTTACCAATATGAATACAGTAATAATGACAAACATAAAACCCATACATATTTACCTGTATAAACAAATTTAAATAAACAAACTGAGAAATCTGTAAACATGAGGTAGAATTATAGCAGATCTCAGGACTTGTATGTTAATATGATACCTTCTTTGACAAAGACTTGCTGGCTGAAGGGGTAAGTAATGAGACACAATACTCTTCACCTCCATATAAATTGTTGAATATACTCTTTGCTGGGAACAAATTAATCTCATTAAAATCTATAAGACAGGGATCACCTCTCAGAACAAAGTGAGATCATGCCGTCGAACCGCAACCTGAAAAATGTCTCACATCTGATCTCTCTCTGGAAGTGTTGGGGAAGGCCAAGGATTACAAAATAGCAGGAGACAGATCAGAACAATATGGCCAATTTGGAAAAATTTTACAATATAGTGTACATAATCTGTATGCATAACAGTATCAACAGTGAACTCCAGTTCATAGTATTACTGTGTCACATAGGATACAGTGCCTAAGAGACAAAGCAACACCCTGGATTTTAATGCCAATGTTAGCTGGCTGAACAGTGCTCTTTAAATTCTGAGAGAAATTTAGGTGTCTGCATGAGTTTCGCAGCTCAGGCTTATTTGCTACAGCAAATCATCTGCCTCCTCCCACCTATTTTATGGACTATATTGTTTGGTTAGTCCAAACAGATCTATAGCAACTATCTATAGTGAAAGGAGACAGCATGACCAGAAGTTTCATTTGCTCCTGTATATTACCTTCTACTAGTAGTAAAATGGTTTTGTAGGAATAGACTCAGCCTCTCTAAGATTTCCATGCTGCAGATAGCCTTTACATCTGTTGCTGGTCTGTCTCTACTTACATTCTTCTTTTCCAAGATAATAGTTTCATTTCCAAAATGTGAGGAAATACATTATTCTGGAAGTTTTAAGACTGTGTGAGCTCCAAGTCCTCTTTTGCCTTAGTCAGGGAACTTCAAGATGACATAAAAGGGGCCTTCAGGAAAGATGGACAGGGACGCTTTGTCAGGGAGTACAGGGATTGGATGATTGGTAATGGTTTCAAGCTGAAAGAAGGTATATTAGGATTAGTTATTAGAAAGGCATTCTTCACTGTGAGGTTGGTGAGACACTGAACAGGTTGCCCAGAGCAGCTGTGGCTGCCCCCTCCCTGGCAGTGTCTAAGGCCAGGCTGGATGGGGCTTTGAGCGGCCTGGTCTAGTGGGAGGTGTCCCTGCCCACGGCAGGGGGGTTGGAACTAGATGATCTTCAAGGTCCCTTCTAACACAAACTAGTCTGCAGTTCTATGATAAAGTGAAATGGGAGAGCCAGACTGTCTTCAGTAAAGAGGAATCCTAAATTCTGATGCAAAGGCTGCCATCTGGAAAGTGACACTTATTTTGCAGTGGCATCCATACAACTCTTAGTTGCATTGCAGATACTCTCTGAAATTACTCATTATAAAAGACCCAGTGACAGTATCCAATGCATTAACACAGGTGGGCATTAGGAGAGATGTCTGGAAAGAGAGGGCAAGCATTTTCAACAGGACAGGAGAGGTGTCAGTGCAGCAGGGCTCAGCTTTCTCTCTCCTCCTTTAAGAGGCAGAGAATGATGTCTAAAGGAAGTAATTCAGAATATTTTGTTTTCATGGTATTTTCTCTCTTTTTGTTTATAAGCTTCAGCCTCACACACACTAAATTTAATTATATTTACCATATACTGGCCAAGAGACTTCACTCATCCAAATCCCTCTGGGTCATTCTGTACTGTTGTGATTATTTGCTTTATCATCAGCTAACTTGCTATCTCTCCTGAAGCATTCACATCTATTATCACTTGAGAAGTTCCACCACTGCTCTTGGGGATACAAAGCTTCTTTCTGGAACCACAAACTGTTGCTTTATTATTGCTGAAGAAATTTTCACACTACGTCATTTTTTTATTTTTTTTTAAGAATTGAGATTAACTTTTGATATGGAACATTACTAATCATTTCAGCCTGCATACTAGGAACAAGGAAAATAATCTCTAAGTTAAAATTGTCAGGATGCAGAAGTTGCTTAATTTTCAAGTGACAGTGGCCATAACATTTTATCTGTCTCAGAAGAGACTATTCCTTTCTATTTAACTGCATAAAAATTAAATAAATAAGACAAAATAGTGTGGTAACAGAATATTAAGTTCATAATTGTACAGATATTTAAAATAATTCAGTGAAACACAAATGGAAAATTACATCAAACATGCAATAACATTGATATTAATTATATTTATTGCATAATATTTTTGCGGTATATATCAGTAATAACTTTACAGTCAATTTGTTGCAGCTATTGCAATATTCTTCCAGAGGGTTAATTTAGGGTAAATCTAATTAAGTTTAGGAACGAAAGCTAAACAATTCAACCTGTAGGCATCCAACACACTGAAGAAGACCTCAGTGATCTAAAAGAATTTGGCCCTTGTGCTATTCAAATTGAAGGCAGGATTAACATGTTTTATTGTACTTTGATGTTTAATAATTTAGGTCTCTTCAATGCATCACTAAGTTAAGCAAGCCCTTTGTATGATAAAAGTTGAACATGAAGTGAGCACTTTATACTTAATATTAAAATGAAAGAAGAAAAAAAGACCAATTTGTAGAAATTGCAAACATCTTAAGAGGTAGGCCAGTAACATTCAAAGATTTTTTTTCCAATTTTATCTACTGGGAATTTTGATATTCCATACTTTTTACCTAATGCTTTTGGCATCTCAAAAAATGAAACAAGTTATTATGGTCTCAGGGATAATATGCAGTAAACAGATTACATAAATAATTTTGACTAATTTTTGCTGAAAAATATCTCATTATATTTACTGAACAAGGTGAATGACACATGAAGAACATCGAATGATCTGATGAGACTATATACCTAACTTTGCAAGAGTCCTCTATTACAGCCAACAGTATGAAGGTGTGGTGACACCACTTCAAAGAGCAACACCGAGGCACGTTAAGAAAAAGTGTGTTTCATTTCAGCATTAAAAACGTAGGTCTTGCAAACATAGAGATGTTTTGGACCAGAACCTTCAATTGTGTTTGGATTAGAGGACATTATTGCCTCCCAGACAGAAACTAGCTACAAGGCATATTTCAAGAGTTACACTAATTTTTTTTCAAATACATACATAAATATCATTTGGAACTGAATCCCAGTTTACCAATTGGAAGACTATTTGTGGTTTTGGAATTCCCAGATTCTTTATCTGAATGCTATTAATTAACATTTTGGTTAGTTTCTTCTGCCTTTCTCCTTCTGATATATGTAATTTTAAAGAATACCCTAAATCTGTATCTTTTTTCACTATTGAATATCTGTTGCTTTCTGCTGTAAGAATTACAGAGAATTCAAACTAGTGGAGGTCCTTTGCACATATTATATATTTTTCTAATTTTAGTGTAGCTAACTCATCAGCCCAACAAATTCAGTCATCTCTCTACGGTAAAATTTGTTCTTTCAGTCGAGAACAATATCTAAGTACAGTAAACTGGCATTTGTCCTACCTCCATATTACTGTGAAGGAAAGATGTTAAATTATGTTCCTCTCTGTGATTCCTAAAAGACTGCTGAGAATACTTCTATATTTAAATTTTGAATTAAAACCCCATGAGTCTGATGTTTTAAGTGACTGAAAGAGGAAGAAACTAATAAAGCTAAAAGAACCACCAATTAGCAAGCAAGTTTATCTACATAGTCTTTTCTAACACAGCTGTATATAGTTTTAAAAGATCTATACTTGCTGCACATTAAGAACAATGTTAAACACAGACAAGCTGTTCAGAATCCTGCTGCATGTATGATTTAGTCTACTTGCATTATAACCTTGTATTTGGCTTGTTGAATTTCATTTGCCATCATGCTGCCTAATCCTCCACCTTTATTAGCAGTCAGCCCAGTTCCTCATGATTTTCTTGGGCTTGAATTTTTTAACTTCATTTTAAAATTAAAATAAGATGAACCAATATTCTGAGTATTTGAGTACCCACAGTGCCTTGTGATTTTAGCTGTGGAGTTGTAGATGTTCTGTATTTGTGAAGACCAATTCTACAATATCTGATATCATTCTGTAGCCAGAAAAATTTAATATGGAATAAATTTATGTGAGGAGAAATGTCATGCACAGAGCATGCAAAGAAGTTCTTTCAGTCTACTTAGCCTGAATAAGACTGACTCAAATGGACTATGTTATGTTTTGCACAATGCAGTCTAAGACAGCAGACTGAGGTAGTATAGGAAGTAACAAATAGTTACTTGTTCATTTACTTTTTCCTTGTTTTTGCTTTTGTCTAGACAAGAGAACACTGAAGAAAAGGAAGGTAAGAGCTTTGAAATATGGATAAAGGAACTGCAGGGAGGTAAGAAGATAAGTGTTCTCCATGACCACAGCCAACAGCGGAACAATGAAAATTATTCATATTAAAAGAGATTCTGTTCACCTTCTGTGGGAAGCCTGTAGACGTAAAGTACAGATGAACATTGGAGAAGAAATGAAATCTATGTCACTGCAATTTTTTGGAGAACAAATCTGATTACTATCTTTCAGGCATGGCACAGTATCATAGAATCATATAATGGTTTGTGTTGGAAGGCACCTTAAAATTACAGTCCCCTTGCCACAGGCAGGGACACCTCCCACTAGACTAGGTTGCTCAAAGCCCCATCCAGCCCGGCTTTGAACACTTCCAGGGAGGAGGGATCCACAAGTTCTCTGGGAAACCTGTTCAAGTGTCTCACCACCCTCAAAAAAAAAAAGAAAATAATTTCTTCCTAATATCTAATACAAATCTACCTTCTTTCAGCTTGAAACCATTCTTCCTTGTCCTATCACTACATGCCTTTGTAAACAGTCCATCTCCATCTTTCCTGTAGGTCCCCTTTAAGCACAGGAATATAAGGGCTGCTACAAAGTCTCCCTGGAGCCCTCTCTTCTCCAGGCTGAACAACTCCAACACTCTCAGCCTGCCCTCATAGGAAAGGTGCTCCAGCCCTCTGATAATCTTCACGGCCCTTCTCTGGACTCAGAGGACTCATGGACTTCAACAAGTCCATGTCCTCCTTCTGTTGGGGGCTCCAAAGCTGAATGCAGTACTGCAGGTGAAGCAGAGTAGAGGGGCAGAATCAGCTCACTTGACCTGCTCACCACACTTCTGATAGAACCCAGGATGTGATTGGCTTTCTGGGCTGCAAGCACACATTGCTGGCTCATATTCAGATTTTTATCCACCAACACCCTCAAATCCTTCTCTGTAGAGCTGCTCTCAATCCACTCATCACCCAGCCTGTATCTGTGCTTGGGATTGCCCTGACCCAGGTGCAGGACCTTGCACTTGGCCTTGTTCAACATCACGAAGTTGGCTGGGGCCTATCTGTCAAGCTTGTCGAGGTCCCTCTGGATGGCATCCCTTCCCTCCAGCCTATTGACTGCACCACATTGGTGTCATTGGCAGACTTTCTGAGGGTGCACTCGATCCCACTGTCCACATTGCCAACAAAGATGTTAAACAGCACCTGTCTCAGTACCAACCTCTGAGGAATGACACTCATCACTGGTCTCCATTTGGACATCAAGCTGTTGACTGCAAGTCTTTGGGCATAACTATCCAGACAACTCTTTATCCACCAAGTGGTCTGTCCATCAAATCCATGTGTCTCCAATTTAGAGACAAGCATGTCATGCAGGAGAGTGTCAAATGCTTTGCACAAGTCCAGACAGCTGACATCAGTTGTTCTTCCCATATCCACCAATGCTGTAACCCCATCAGAGAAGGCCACCAAGTTTGTCATGCATGATTTGACCTTACTGAAGCCATCTTGGCTGGGATAATGCCATTGTATACTTCTAATAAAAAGCCAGGTCATGTAAAAGGACATCACAAATACAATGCCTACTGAGATGTCCTTCTCCATCCCATACTTCTACTTGGTATATAAACTTTCAGTGAACAAAAGATGTAGTCCCTAACACTCACAGAATTCACAGGTTTGTCCAGCCAACATTAATATCACCATTTTATACAAATATCTCAGTCTGAAGCAGTACCGTAATCAAAACTGGAGAAGTAAATAATGTGGAAAACTTGTCTGTACTTTAATTAACAAGATCTAACCCAGGACATGTCAATTACTTCTCTTCAATCATTATACAGTTCACTCTTCTCTTACTTTTCCCATCCCCTTCTACTTTTCCCACCTGACTTGAGAGAATGTGGAGGTAAAATCTACATGCTTAGGATTTTATAATTAATAAGTGGGAAGCCAATTACTATCTAACTGCTTTGGGTTCTGGTGTTATCGTCCTTGAGATGGCTACACTAGCACATGAATTTGCAAGTTTATAAAAGTTTAAGTAGTTTTAAAATACTTAACAGGCTTGGCAGAGTTTAACTCTCTATTCTAAATGTTTCCACTGCAGCTCAGACCCACATGGAGTCATTAGAGAGTCACACTGTTCACACTTACAGAGAAACTAGAAGAAAAAAGTAGCATAGGTGGATTTTAAAAGAGGCTATTTAGTCTACATAAAGGAAAACAATCTTATTCTTTCTGCTAAGAAAAGGACAATAAAATTAGAATTTTAAATTTAATTCTTTAATAAAGTGCTTCTACCACTCATTTCCCTTGCCAATACTTTGGAAAATAATATTGGCTACTAAAATATCAGAACTATCTGAATTTCATTTCTACAATCACGATCACATCTTTGTGTCCACTGCATTATGCCAAACTCTACAAAATGAGAAATAGCACTTTTCTGCTTTTGTTCTGTCACTTTGTTTGTATAGTCAGTCTCTCTTTGATTATAAAGAAAGAAAGTTATAGTTTGGGTCTGTGTAAGACTTCAGTTTCAATAAACCTACAAATATATTTCCAGCTCTACATGCAAACCACTTTTTTAAAAGGACTTTATGTCAAAATTTAAAAGACTGTCAGAATGACAGTAGGCCATGTTTGTAACATTTTACATTCTCATTATAATTACTGTCATAGATATGGATTCAAACTGTAGCATTTTCCTCTCCTGTTACAATTCATGGCACAAGAATGAGCTATCAGAATTTTAATGTTTCATATATCCTATAAGTTAAGTACAGTTCTGTATGGCTTTGACCTTTTCAATATTCCATAATTTGACTGACTGGCTACTCTAATTTTTCCCCTGTTTACAGTCTCAGAAACCTGTGGGGAAGAAGCAAAATGCCCAGCCAATCAAAATACTGAACACTGAAAAGATCAAAGTAGTAAAACATACTACAGTCTTTCACAGAATATATTAGGCATTAAAATTTTCATATCGCACATAAAAAGATAACATTTTCCCCTGCAACTCTAGATACTATAAAAGTGGAAACACTAGTGCATCAAAGGTGATATCATTAAATGAAATAACACAATTTATACTACCCATACGTTCTTGGTTTAGATTGTCACACATTTCCTCAAATAACTGACTCTTTCCTAGCATTGAAATTAAATAAAATTCAACTTTAGCTTGGTAACCTTAATACAAACTCATGATTTTGCAGTATGCATCCCAGTTTTGGAAACTGTAGGGATAGATGCTTTTGATCTTTTTTTGTACCACAAAACTTTTGTCAACAACAATCATTTCTGACTTGGCACTATGTGGAAGTTTTCATTTCCTTTGTGGCTCATAGACACTGCGTGAGACAATTCTACATAATTTTTGTTTACCTGACTCATTTGCACTCCTCCACTAGTTAGTAAATTGTAGTAGAAGCAGGTGACATAAAAAAAAAATCCATCATTTTGCCAAAACAGCATTCTACTAGGAAAAGAACCAAACCCAAGTCATCATGCTATGTGAAAGATGTTAATGGTACACAATGAACAGAAGAGATTAAAAATCAAATGTAAACAACATTGAGATGATATAATCTGAATACTTTATGGATTAATTTCCATGTAATCATTGCAGCTTAATTGGGTTATGGAACTATAATGTATTACCCTGTTATCACAATGCATGTTTCTTTATCTACTTGCTAATGAAAGAGACTTAAACAAGATGAAGAACACTAATATGATTTGATTTGTAATTCTTTCCTTGAAAATGCCCAAAGAACAGGCACACTGATTATTGATATTCTTATCAAACATAGTGTCCTATTCTCTGCTTTCTGAATGCAAATTGCTAATGTGTGTCCTTAACAAGTTTCCAAATCAACACACAGTAAATTAGAAAAGTTTGTCCCTATAATGCAGATTTATCGGAATTCCTGTCTCTTCTTTAGTAGCAGACCACTTATAACAGAGGTTCAAATACCATACACAAGTTGCTCATCCTGCTTGCAAGTCTGTGTTTTGCGGTATGATCAGACAGCAGGCGCAGTCACCAAGGAAACAAAGAAAGAAGCTGCTTCAGCATCAACCTTCACACTGGAGTAAGAAATATGTCTTATAAGACAATAAGAAGTTATAATCTGCAAACAGGATAATAATTTATGTTACAAATTGTATAATTTAATAACTGTAGCTGGCAAAAAACAAAGACAAGGGTGCCATCTAATTTGTGACACTGTGCTGATGAGCAAGGTTGACAAGCAATGGTGCACGGCAGCAAACATGAATCTTCCTCTACTAGTCACTCGGTGATAAAATCTCATGCTGTGTGCTACGCTGTTCCATCTTTCTCCCTTCATATTGCATTACAGTGATCATGTATCCCATCCTGTTTATTTTCTCTTTTATCTGTCTCACAACCTGCTGCTTCTCCTGTTTCATTGAAATACCTCAACAAAACTGTGAAAGCATGTTTTAAAGGCAAAGTCTCATGCAACTGCTGAAAAAAAAAAATCCTAAAAGTTGTCCTACATGTGATTTTAGAAAGAAGTATCTATTACAAGGGGTACATTAGGACTCCACTGAGTAAGACTAGTAATTTGAGTGGGGTCAAGGAAAAATGAACGCAGAGCTTTTATATCGCTCTCTACCACTACCTGAAACGAGGTTGTAGTGAGGTGGGGGTCAGTCTCCTCTTCCAAGTAAAAAATGATAGGAAAAGAGGAAATGGCCTCAGGTTTAGATTGGATAATAGAGAAAAATTTCTTCACAGAAAGGATTGCTAAGCATTGGAACAGCTGTCTGAGGAAGTGGCAGAGTCATCATCCCTGGAGGTATTTAAAAGATGTGTAGATGTGACACTCAGGGACATGGTTTAGTGGCGGACTTGGCATTGCTAGGTTAACAGTTGTACTCGATGATCTTAAAGCTCTTTTTCAACCCAAACCATTCTATGATTCTACGAATACCAACACACAGTCCAAGCAAGTACTTAAAAAGATTCATAATTTGTGCAGGATATGTGATATGACATGATGCAGGTACATGTCAGGCAGGAAAAAAAAAAGAAAAAAAAAGTCAACATTTATTTTCCCATTAAACCATGGATATAAGCTGGCTATGGATGATGGTTTTTAACAATCAGAGGAATGTGTTTGTAAAAAGATCGAACAAAGCAGCTGAAGAAAAATATCTTTACCTTGAAATACAAAGGAAAAGTACACAGTCAAACAGTTTTATTGCAAATCATTTTTCTGAATCACTTTTTACAGCCTCCGTGAATAGTGGATTTACTTTCGCTCCTGACTTACCAAAAAAAGGGGGATAATTACATTTATTTTGTATTTTGTAAAATATAAGGACTGATCTAGAGAGATGTCTCCCTAAATTAAACATCATAAAGTTAAGCTTGTGATATTGTGTGAGACGATCTCCCTGCAAAGCAACTGCAGCCATCAAGAGCAATATGAACTAAAGGAAAGATTATTTCCTATTTGAAAGTGTTTGTAATTCTTCATCAGACAATAAAGGACATATAATTTATTCTGTCTCAGATGCTGATCAGAAGAAAGGCTACACTGACCATCACCAATCCGCTTGGCAATATATGCCTAAAAACCTTGGGAATATCCTCCAAAACACCATCAGAACATTTATGTTCCTCTTTATAAAAATGCTAACAGGAAATTTAGAGTTGCTAAATTATAAGCACTGTAATTCAGGGAACAGCTGAGGAATGAAGATGCCAAATCTGAAGCACTGTTATCTGGCAGACAGCCTAACAGAAACCAATCCAGTTCTAAAGGAAAATCTCCTCTCAACTAAGTAGAGATTTAAAGAAAGATGGCAAATAGAAATGAAGTTCAGTTCCAAGTAGAGTTGTTACAGCAATAAAAAGACATTCCTGTCTTTCACTACGTCATAAAAGTAGTTGCTTGGTGACTCACATGATAAGGCACCAATTTAGAAACTGTGAGGACTCTGGTCTTTCCATAACTGAGAGTATCCCTTGCAGTTGTGTGGATGGAAACACGGTGATTTTTCCAACTGATCCTATCAGCCAAGACCTATAGCTGTCCTCACAATCACAAGCTCGCAATCCATTCTTCTTGCTATTTAATTGAAAGAAGTCTTAACAAACGTTTATAACGTTCCTAACCTCACATATGGAAGATTAGTCTTTTTACTCTTTCTATGTGATTGACAGTGAGAGCTTCTTTTCTCCAGATGCCAGTTCAAAGCACAAACCTAATTCTGGTGCTGTGTGTCATTTCCTGGAGGACTTGCTATCCTTGACTATATAGGAGATAAAGGCACCTTACTTTGAAAAGCCAGGACTATCCTTTATGGGTATCCACTGTATTGTTGTGGGAGAATATCTACACAAATAAAGATTAGGTAAAATCTAATGTCAAAGGTGAAGAAAGAAAATTTATTTTTTAAAGACAGAATGCACTGTAAACTAAGCGTATTACTCCTTGAAAATAAACTGTTCTGTGACACTACATACAAAAAGTTAAAAAAATAAGATAAAGACATTTTTTTTTTCCCTGTCCTATTCTTATATATATCAGCTCGCTAAGGAAAAATCTTTGGATGCAGAAAATACTAAGACTGGGGAAACAAAGAGTGTAAGAACCTTCTGTGTCTTCTGCTTTTTACTAAAGGCTTTTGCAAAATTTTGTAATCTATCCCCTTTCCATTTTTGAAACTGAGGCCTTAGTGGTTTGAAAATGTTGAGAAACATTTTTTTTATGTGAGAAAGGCTATTTTCATTCTGCTTTGCTCCTACAAGCTGGAGAATTAATGTCTTTCTCTCAAAAGCTTCTTGTAAAGAGATTTCCAATACCATTTAATAAACTCAAGAAGTTTGACTAAACATCTAGAACTTTGTTTGCAAGCAGCTAAGCAGCTTTTGAAGTTTACTGAACGTAAACATCAGGTACCATTAAATAACCTTAGTGGATTAGTTGACCTGGGTCTTACTGTAAAATACAAATAAGAAAAGTGTTTATAGGTTTAGGCACAGAAGTTGAGAACCATAGCTGCTCTGTTGTGGTTGGCCATCTCTTCAGGAATATGTAGGTGGATTACATATATAAGCTAAAAGAAATAATATAATTTCCGAACAAGAACATCAGAATGAATGATATGTGTATCATTAATAATAAATTTCAAACATTCATCTACAGTATGTGTTTTCCACATTATTCCAGTGAGGATTCAATGATATCTATGAGCTTTTCAGCTGCTTGATAAAATGACATTCAAAATGCAACTGTATTTGAAAACATGAGCACTACTGAGCACAAGGGAGAAAAAGTCAAGGACACAATGAGTGGGTGGTTACAGGCACAGAAATAGTGTATGTCAGTCCTACCAATTAACAAGATCAGCTATGTATGTGGCAGTTGAATTACTCACTGAAACACTTTTTTGTGTGTGCTTTTTTTTCCTCTCCTCTGATTTTCGTCAATCTCTCTTTTCTTTTTCTCTGACACACCAATATGTTCCCCTAAAATTTTCACTGTTTCCCCTTTTAGGGAAGAGGAAGATAGGAAGAGACAGAACGTGGAGAACTGTGAGTGAAAAAAATCCTGGAAATAGATTTGTAATATCATAAAACTGTGAGGAGTATTAAGAATTCTGTTATGTTGACACATGCAGTGATGACCTGGAAGTGTTCTGGTATAGATTTGACATAGGACTTCTTGTAGGACAGAAGTCTATTAGAGAGAAATTTCTAAGCTAAATTGCTTAACTGGCTTCCACGTTCTGCCTCTTCTCCAGATTCCAGCTGCCATTTCTACTGAATTCCCGTGTATTTCCTATCCTATTTGTTCCATAGAAGAGTTGGGTAAATCATGGTTAGTTTATCTCCTGTGGTATGATACCAAGCAGTTTAAAATCTTTCCATAGGAAGTAAGCAAACTCAGCATTAATTTGACCCTAGATCTCCTTTGCTCTCTCTTTCATCTAATACATCATATGCATAAAAAGAATATAGTTTCCAGAAAATAAATTAAATTCCAACTGCCAGGAATTATCATTGACAATATTATTTTTCAGAACCCTGGAACATAAACCACGTTTTCTTGGTAATGATGGTATTACTACTTGCTGACAGAGACCACAGAAGACATTCTTACACCTATGAGTCTGAGTGTAATAAAGTCAGCAGAAACAGGGGTGAGAAAGACAAACATTATGTAACTATTACTGAAAAGCTATACAATTCAGACCAAATCTTCTTGTTAGTTAATTCATAGTTATTCATAAAATACATTGAGCAATCTATGAGTAAGTCTAAAGGAGTATTATTACAGGGATTTATTTATGTCTCAATATAGCAATCAACATTCATCATGTCCTCAAATCTGCATACACACAGTCCCATTTTTAAATAAGTTATCCCAAAATAACAAAAAAATTAAGCTGCTTTTATACAAGATGAATGCAAATTGAAAGATTTATATAGTTGCTTTGTTTTTTATGCTGTTAAAGCAGGATCAAATTCAGAGTGGATGCAGAACAAAATTCTGTGTAGGTGGTCCTATGTAAGAAAATGTCATAGCCACATTAACTGTATCGCTGAAGAACAGTAATACGTACAAGTAGGATGTCATTACTGAATTTCATGGTAGAACAGTTGGTAATTTCCAAGAGGAATAGAATTAAGGCATAGGATGAATTATATTAATTGGTTTTATACTTTTCACCCATGCTGTCTACGCCTGTACACACCACTTTCCATCCTAAATTCCCTCTGCCTCGTTTCGCTCCCTCTTCATTCTCTTCCCTTTGGCCCTGCAAGACACAGGCTATCTCCCAGGGGTCACAAGAGGAAGGAATGAGACCACAGGAATGTACGAATACTCTTACGTTCATGCACCTGGGAAAATATTGCAAACCATTTTGCCATCTGTTGACTTCATCTTGCTAAGCAAAGGATCAACTCGACTTCTGTCTAAGGAAGGTGGAAGGCAGCCCTCTATTTTCTATTTCATTCTAACGACTAAAACTTGTGATATCTTAGAGTGGCACAGAAAACAATAAAATATGGATCTCCTTTACTTTTCTATTTTCAAGTTGCAGGAAATGCCAACATGCTTTAATAAACAGGTAGATCTACATGAACCTACCAGGAAACTATTCCAGTTCCTCATATTGCATGGGTGTAGCAGTCAGTCAACAACTATCTTTTCTGTTATCTGCCAAAGGAAGGGATGTCTCTGCCTGATCAGAGATAAGGTACTATTGCAATTAATACAATGAACACACTGCAGAATGTGCCAGTGAGTATTACAATGGCAAAACCGAATTTAAAATCTCAGATGTCACTAGACTGAATGCAAAGATGAGTCATGTTGGCCCTCTGAGACAACTCCATCTTGGGGGAAATAAAGAGAAGTCATAGTTTTATACACATGTTTAGGTTTACAATAAATTGGCTTACTACGTTTTGCGGAACTAGCAGAGACCAGTATTAGAAGTTATATTTAAAGGGCAATACTTCCTCTCCCACTGGAAAAAAAAAATAATCAAAAATAATTTTGTATTGCCAAATGTAGTTTCTTCTCTTGCTGTTAGAAAAACAATTGATCAGAGAAATCATTCACACCACTTTCTACATAGTCTCTTAAATAATGGTGAATTTCTTCACTGAAAGAGTTGCCTAGCATTGGAATAGGTTGCACAAGAAAGCGACTGAGTCACCATCTGTGGAGGTATTTAAAAGGCATGTAGATGAGGTGTCTAGCGATATGGTGCACTGGACAGATGTGTGAATGTTTGCCTTAAACATTTCTTGGTGTTTTACAAACCCTCAGCTTGGTCAAAAACAAGACCACTTTCTGGCTCTGTGTGGCAACCTGGTAAGTGCCAAATGGAACGTCGTAGAGGGATCTGATAAAACCAAGCAAACAGATGCCTCAAACAGCCTTGGCCTGAATATGCATGAGATCAGGAATCTTGGAAGGCAGGATGGCCTTGTCTCCTGGCATACCTCCCAAGGAGACAGGGCTATGGCATATGCTAATGAGGATTATCATAAGTTCCCTGATCTCTACCTGACATACTGCACGTCCACAGATAGAAATGTGTGTATAAATTGAGATGGGGTAAAGCAAAAACTTAGACAAGAGACAGAAGAAGAAACAAGAAGAAGAAAAGAGCAGAAGCAAGACACAGAAGCATGTAGACAGAGACAAGGACAATAAGTAGTGCAGGAGGAGAGGAAGTAAAGAGGACAGCATCCCTGAACCAACATTGGGAGGACCAATGCAGGAACCCAGACCAGTGATTTCTGTTTCTCTCCCTCACTGCCACCCCTTTCTCTTTCTGTTTCTTTCCCTTCCCTCTTTCTCACTAAGTAATGCAAGGCCTATCACACTGCTTCCTTAAGTTTATACTTAGTTTCCTTCTTGTAATCATTAAGTATCATACTGCTTATTATAATTTCTTATATGTCTAGTCCTTTTTGCTTGTTATCATTAAGTAACATGCAGCTTGCTGTAGTTTGTTGTATACCTAGTCTTTTTCTGATTATCATTAAGTCACAGTATATTGCCTGCCCTAATGTATCATGTAACTAAAACAAATTATTGTGGGTCCGATCTATATGCTGTGAGAAATTAATGTTTGTGTATGGACCTTGAGACTTGTCTCACTGTCATCCACTCCACTGGGGAATTACAAATCTAAGCCACTTGTCCCCCTCTTCTGGGCAGGATGTGACACATGGTTTAGAGGTGGGCCTGGCAGTGCTAGGTTAACAGTTGGAGTCGACAATCTTACAGGTCTTTTCTAACCTAAATTATTCTATGATTGTGTTATCCATAGACAGGAAATCTTAGCAGCTTTGGAAAACAGAGAAACAACAAAAGCTGTGGGGGAAAAATCTTGATTCTCTTGCAGACTGAAGAATAAACTGCAATCAAATCAAGAGTAAATAGCAAAAATGCAACAGCTTAAAAGGCACTTTGTTTTCCCTTTTCCCTTTATAAATGCAATCCATATTATGAGTATCACCTAAATGACATGGAAGTCAGTCAGAACATTTCTTCTGATATTAGTGGAGTTCAGAACAATTCAACTCCTGTGCCACGCAGGCTTCAAATCTGAACAACACTGAGGCTTCAACAATTCATAATTAATGCTGTTCTTTGTGATTCAGATCACTAAGCACATACAATTTATTTGGGGCATTTGGTGGATTTTCTTGTTGAAAAGTACCACACCTGCTGAATATTAGGCTTACAATGTTCTAAATACGCACACCACCATATTTAACAATATCTCTACTGACTGTTACAACGTTCTGATGCAGGTATTATGCCACATTTTGGCCATGTACATAACAAAATTTATATTCCTACTCTGCTGCAAATTACTTACTGAAAATAACATAACAGCCTGATAATCATGCAACAAGTAGAATGATAAGTAAAGGCTTGGAATATGCATGGCTTGAGTCTGTCCCCACTGACTCAGCTTTATTTGGCACACAGTTTTATTTACTGTGTTGTGATTCAGCCTCGTTTCCATCCACAGATTTCGAATATACTTGGTTATTTTTTATTTTTTCCTTTGTACAATACTAACAAAATCCTTATATCTTATCTTATTGCTCTTTATCAATTGTCTATACACATTTGGGTGCTTACTAGCAATGAAACAAGTCAAGATACTACCTGTAGACTTAGTGACACAGTTAATAGGCAGAAAACTAGGATGTGAATTTACACTGCAGCAGTGGATGGCACCAGGTATGGGCATTCTTACTAGTGATTTTAAAATTTGAAGCTTTTGACTGTTTAATTTAGGGCTTTGTGGACTGCTTGAATGAATCTCAGAACTTTAGCAATACACTGCAAACAGGATCAAGCCTAAAACCAAAAGACCTGCAGTTCACTTTCAAGAATCACCTAAGTAAAGATACATTTACACTAATATCAGCATTAGAAGTCAACCGGGTCAACTAGGTACTAGAATCTACAGAAAAATGGAAAACTCACTTATTCAGCAAATTTCCTACACTGAAAACACAATAACTATGTTTTATGCTGCACCATCCACTGAGAAAGAATACAAATTGGGAAGTAGTTCTTTCTGCTTAGAGAAAGTATATATTTTCACCAATTTTGCTCCAACTCCCTTCCCACATAAGTTAATGGCAAAACTTCTAATAATTTCATTTTTTTTCTTTGCAATGATTCCCTTTAACATTTTGTGGTACGGCAAAAATATTTCATACTTTGCAATAATTTACAACCACAGTGTTCCAGAAACCACCATCATTTGAAACCTACAAGAACATAAAACTCTAAAATTCTGCTACCCGCTTTTCCGCTTCGACATTTAATTTAACTAAGTTGCTGACTGAACTTACTGAAAACCTGACAAACATTGGATCATTATGCAAAGGTGAATTTTTGGTCACAGAAACACTTTTCTTCACAGTCTAAGCCATGACTGTACAGAATGTAACAGACTTCATAGCCCCAAAACACGTCAGTTTTCAACCAATAACAGAAAACATACTCACTTGCTGAGCAGAGGGGCTATCCTTCACATGTATAGTATCTGCATTCAGATGATTAGCAAGTGAGTTAGAAGCCATCATACAACACAAAGCTCTTTGCCAGAAATCAGAGCACTTTCTGAATGAGAATCATTCACTCTTCCCTAAACTTACAGTAACACAGAGTTAAACAACTGCCTGGCTGATTTGTTCTGTTTTCAAAACCAATTAGACTCATTGAGACAAACTTTTGCACAAAGGCAATTTTACATTTTTTATCTCATATTTGCTACCCTCCACTGGGAGGCTGATTTTTCTTAGCAATTGCTCCAAATTCAGTACCTAATGAAGATTCCTGCTTTGGTCATAAGGACACCCCAAGGCTGCCAAAACACAGAGCAAAATTGATATTATAATCCTGGGGAGAAAACCTACTACAGTAGTCATTACCAACAGTAGGCAGAAAAACTGTATTAATTGGAGGAATCTTTAACAAGTAAGAATACTTAAGTGGTAATCAGTGCACTTGTAGCAAGTGTGGGTAGAGCCCTTCCCATATCTTCATTCGCGAACCCTAGCCATGATGATGAATGCATTAAAGGACCTTGATAGCCCCAAATCCTCCCCACTTCAGATGTCCTGAAAGGGTCACAGAGTATGTGCGAGAAAAAAAGCAACACAACCAAAATGGTTGGTTCCACTGCCATTAAGGAATGAGGAAACAAAAGCTGAGGCCAGTTTTCCTGAAATCTAGTTTTGCAGACATTCCAACATCATCAGCTCCTTTCTCTACAAAGTCTGCTTAGAAACACTATCTACTTCTTCATCTGCTTAGAAACAGTAGCTTGTTTCTGGTGACTACTTTTCAAGAACAGCAGTTGTCTTCTCTGTTTCTACCTCACCATGGAAGGAGAGAAGACAACATAGGAGTTAGATGAAAAGGAAAACTATACTGTGATGATGTAGAAAGAGTCTCCCACAAAGCAGGGTATTTTCCCCAGTTATCCCATTTGTTGCAACCATACAAATGTACAGATCACAAACAGGACAGCATGCCATGTAATGGCTGCATAGGAGACACCACAGCTTCAGTTAAGACTGGGAGAAGAGCCAAAATGGTATGAATAGACAACTATTCTCATATAAATCAATGGACTAAGACCCCTGTTTGGCTCTAGTTTTCACTGCATCCCTGGCTGTAGAGTTACAACTAATGAATCTATAGTACTGCAGGGAGGTGATTAAACTTTAGCAGGATAAATGTTTATGAGTAAAGCCAATGCTGCAAGCAATGGCCTTACTCATTTTTTAAAAGAAGCAATAGATCCCAATTTCTATAAGATGGAAGATGCAAAATGTAAAACATCTTACCAGTTGGAGGAAAGGAGATAGCCAGATATAGATGTATAATGCACATCAACTTATCACTACACAGCTGGGGCTGTTGTTAGAGTTTTGGTTATTAAATGGGACATTCTTCAATGACTATAACCTATTAGGGAGGGATGGAATACACCTGTCTGGAAGAGGTAAGGGAATCCTTGGTAGCAGGCTGGCCAGCTTAGTGAAACGAGCTTGAAACTAAAAGATTCAGGCAGTTGGGGTCCGAAATGGAAATGTTCATGTTAACATATCCACTTTGGAATAAACCATATTGATCAGACTTGCCACAAATGCTCCTTAGCTAGCTCTAAAGACAAGAATTTGATGGTAAACCACTGCAGGGCTGTGTACCGCTATGGTATACCCTTCCACTCCCCTCCAGGGAAACCTGCATGCTCGACTATCTCTCTGAAATGCCCATGCACTAGTGCACGCAGTAAGATGAACAAACAGGAAGAACTCCTTTACTTTGAAAATGACAGAACAGTGGAACAGGCTGCCCAGGAAGGTTGTGGAGTCCCCTTCTCTGGAGATATTCTGTGATTCTGTAATTCTGTGATTTATAAAATCAATATTTTATTTGAAAATAAAGGTAATTACTGCAGGGATTTCTGAGTCACTCTGATAGCATCCCTCTACCAGAAAAGCAACACCATGAGACACCAGCTACACAGCTGCAAGAGGAGCTACCTGAAGCATCCATTCCTATTTAATACTGGTTGATGAATCACAGAAAAATAAAATATTTTACTCTTTAAATATTTATCATATTGTTTAAATATTAAAGATCAAACTTTTCTTCTTGATTGCCAGATAAGTATTATACAGGTTGGAAATTTGTTTACAGTGTCTTACAATAGGATCACTACCTGTCAGTGACAGACGATATCGTTTTCAAGCCTCTGGCTGATGATGGCTTTCTTGCTGTGAGATGCCAAGTATAATTAAAACTTTGGCTTCAGATACATTTGCATTTTGGTGAAAAGTGTTTCTTATTTATGAATCTTCAGACTGAGAGCTAAGCAAAAATATTTACTTTTCCTATAGCTCTGGTTTAAGATTTGCAGGCTGAAGTGAACAATCATTGAAAGTCCCTCAGAATAATCATGTTTCTATTTCTTCAGTGACCAGTGCAGAAAAAGCAGTGAATTTATGCTGAAGTAAAAAAAAAAATTGAAAAAATTTGGTTCGGCTCTACTGCCAAAAGCTACAGATCTACACATTTATAAATGATGCAGGTATTCTGCTGTATATCAGAAATCCATGGTTCAGCTTACTGTGTTTTGGAAAACTTGACAATTCAGAGCTGCTGTTACCAGGCAAGCAAGACAGAAGCTGAGGAACTAAGTCATAATTTGAAAAAAATAAAATAAAAAATTTGAAGTTGTCATTACTACAGGTAGAAAAAACAAAGATATTTTTGTTAACAGTTCAGTGAAAGTCCTATGATAAGGACCTCAAGAAAAGTGGGTCTCTATCTAAACTTCCCTAGTAATTCTAATCAAAACTCATTACAGAGCTTTTCTCAGTAAACGACTTGAGCTAAACACAAAACCATGAGGGAAAATTGACAGATCCTCCATTCTTCTCCCAATCACAGAAATGCAGGATCATATTTCCAGTATTTCTGCAAGACAAACAGATGCTACTGCTTGGTCAAGATAAACAACCGTACATATTTTCATATCTAATAACGAATTACACTCTTGTGCTCAGGATTTTGCAGTATTATAGGATTTTATGTGGTATTTATAATTTAAGCACTGAACAGTTTTGATTATAGATATACATATACATCATAAACTTTTACTTGATGCTCTGAAAAACTCTCTTCCACATAAAAACACTCATCTAATGCTTCTGCCTATGTATTTTTTTATTTATTTTATTCATTTATGTTTTATTGACTTAAAATTAGGCAGTTTTGATTTAGGTGATGGTTTAGGACATTGTTTGCCTTGTTTCGTAAATTCCTAATCTCTCTGTAACTAAAATACCCATAAATGTGAGAAATAGTCTTTAACTCCATATGAATCTCTCAGAATCAGTACTTAGGACTGTTTCTCTACCTGTTTTTCTGACAATAAATGCAACTTAGTGCACCAGGATATTAGAGGAAGACAGGGACAAACTGTCCAAAGGATGCTGTAACTCAGGAAGGCCCAACACTGCATCTTTTCTGAAATGCAAATAGCTATATCATGATCAGTCTGTTTCTCTTTTTCTTAATTCTCTCCTGAAACATTGGCAAACGGTGGCTCTTGGAGAGCCTGGCATTCCACAGCAGGTGAGCTTCATGTCCACACCACTGAAATGGCCTTGTGTTCCGTGATGTAGTCATAGAATTTTCAGGTTCTAAAGATGATTTCGAAGCCTACCATTAATTATTTCAGGGGAAAATAATACAGTAATACTGCAAGGATATCACAGGATATACTTCCAGTTTCTCCTATATGCAGTCAACAATCCACATCTGCACATTCATTGTTCTTTGTCTTCTGCAAATTAATTTGTATCAAATTAAGAACAACTTGCAGGTGAGAAGTCTCATGTCCTGAGACAAGGTTATTTCTCATTTTTCTTGTCCAAGGAAATGTAGCTTTTGCGACAGTCCCATTTTTACAATAGGGATAAAGGCATTCAAGAGAGGTCAGGGAAAACTTAGGAAAAGTTTGATATAATCTTTCAAAATATCTTGATTCTTGGCTACTCAATGAGCTGGAATGCACAGCTAAATTCCTTTAGACAATAACTGGTAGCATTAATGAAAAACTCTGAGGTTAATTTATATAAATAATCAATTTAGATTTACACTTGAAATTATGGGAACCTATAAATGACAAAGCTACCCAGACTCAGCATTTTCTTCCCAATGTTCCCTTCCCAGTTCTCATGCATCCTTGTACCGAGGTTGCAGAAGAGTACTCAGAATGAAACTTTATCAGTCATAAACCACACTGTCCCTCCAGAACCTCTCTTTAAGCTGGCCTAAGAGACAAGAGCAAAGGTCAGTCTCTAATGTATGTCTCACATAAATTATGCCAGTGACAGTGTATCCTGCCTCACATCAGCGGACTTCACATCCCTGCCTCTAGGGCTGGGGTAGGTGGTGATGGAAGATGGTGGGGACATCAACAACATCATGGTGGGCATGATGTGTGGACAAAACAACCGATGTCCACATGTGTCCATGATGTGATAGATGCTGGACAACACCAACTTGGGGGTAGGACCGGGTGACAGACATCTGGCAAGAACTCATACTTCAGCATAAAAGAAAATTTCAATTACAAAAAACCACGATAGCAGCCAAAACCAAATTTTCAATGCATAAATCCTATTTTTGAGTTTCTGGGAGAGAATAAGCATAGAATCATACTACAGCATTTTCAGAGTGAATTTGGAAAGCTGAGCTGCGCTTTAGACAATAATATGAAGAGTGTCTAGACTCTAAAGCATATTGAAATCAATTGTGGGAGTACAGATCACTCTATCATACACTACCCAAAGACTGTAATTGCAAGTTAGCATTCCATCTATATACAAGGCTAACAAGATAAAATTGCAAAAAGAATTAAGTTATTGTCTGACATCACCATTCATAATAAGATATATCCTGCATTCCATAAGTGAATTAAAAGGGCAAGATTTATTGTACATATGCCAATTTTGCTTCTGATGTAACTTTATGGAATTAGACAAGGGGTCATTTGGCCAAATAGCACATGTGAAGAAAATAGGCCAGATTTTAAAGCCCGTGTGCAAGCAGATCTCAAAAATCAATAGGATTAATTCATGCCTTCATTTTTCCAACAGCATTTATAGTTTGAATAGTGGCTACAGTGAAATCACACTAACTCCATGCTACCACCAAACAACAACATTTCAGCAAATACTGTATGTTTGCATTATGTGCATTCACAGTATAATGCCATGACAGTAACTAAAGCTAAATTTGAAAATGAAATAATTTTTTTTTAAATACAATGCTGAACTTGAAGGCATTGCCTGTCATCCCCACTTGAGACAAACTCACAATATCAGAACAGAATTTGACCCTTTAATCTTAAAAAAAGTTTCAAAGATAGAATGTGTAATAAATGTATGCCTGTTTATCAATAATTTGATAAATAATATTTTCATTTCTGGAAAGTCTGTATTTCTCCTCTCTTTTTTTTTAATTTTTTTTCTCTAATAAGAGAAAATTGGAAGGGTATGTCTTTCATAACCTAGTCCTGTACTAGGTCCTTGGCTTGAACGAGCAAGAGCAACAGTCAAGACAAGAGGTGGTGATGTTGTTTTGAAGGAAGAGAGTGAGGAGAAGGAGAGGAAAAAGGGGTCCAGAGAACTCAGAGATGATCACACTGGCTGAAGAACCCTCTCAAGCACAAACAGAGGAGATAAACCTTATTGCTCTGTAAGAACTTATGCCATACCGATATAGTTTTGAAGCTGTGAATGTAACGCACAGAGAGAAGCCTCTGCAACAAGCAAACTCACCGTATTGCAGCAAGAAACCTGAAGGCCACATTCCTGTAGCTCAAAATGTCATTAAATGCACAAATACTAGTACTCCTATTTATCTGTAATGCTCAGAGAGCCATGCACCTTCTAAAATTAATAAGGAGTGTTCCAGACTACTCCAGCTTCCCCAGATTTAATCAACATTAAACTATTTATGATGGTTCCCCCACAAGGGACTTAATATTCTTTGATATTCTTACATATAATTACTTCTTATAATCGGTGCATAGCTATTAAGTGATGTACTGCTAAACCTCCAGGTTTCAAATGGATAAATATTAACCTAATGTGCTCAATCAATGCATAGAAATAGCTTTAAGCACTTTTCCTGCAAGGGAAAATATTTACCATATATCATAGTTAGATTAGCTTGAGGCACTAAGCAGCTGATAGAGGAGGATTTGAAGCTGGGAAATCACTTTAAAAGTCCTTGCATTTCTGTGAAGGACATCTTCAACAGAGAAGGAAAAAAGAAGTGAGCTCCATTACCCTGAGCTTCCTATAAAACAGAGTACTTGGGAATAGAACCATGCCAGAGCATTTGCTTCATGAGACACAAAATGCTCCTTTCTAAAGAGAAAAATCATGAGAGGATATAAAGAGCTTCTCTTCTCTTTAGTTTACTGATTCTTTCAACCTAAATGACAGGTAGCAGGTCTGGGGTGGGTTGTTAATAAATAAATCTCCTCCACCGCAGTTTAGACCGTAGCCGGGGTCATGCCTGGCAAGATATACAACTAATACATCAGACTTAATTGCACAACTCTTAAACAACATAATTTTTAATAATAATAATAATAATAAAGTGTCCATTCAGTGTTTCTTAGTCTGAAGGTGATGGGCAGGTGGAATAAAACTTAGAGAAACTGCAATACTCTACTCAAACTGAGCTTCTTCCTCTCATTTAATAAAGTAAAAAAGACAACACAAAAAAAGTTTCCTTAGCAAATATATCACATGTAAATAATAACCTTTTTTGTTACTTTTTGGTTAATTGCCAAATTAATTCTTATTTCCTCAAGTGTACTGAATGTGAACTGATTACTTGGATACGTCAAGCTATCCAAATCACTATCTATTTGATTATTGTTCTTCCCTTTGTTATTTGTTATCAAAGTTGGAGATTTTCTTATATGCAGAAAAAACCCCATGGAATTCATTAATCCTATAAAAACATTCACAGTTGTACTGTTAAAATGCTTTTGCCGTTGCCGTTTTTACTCTAGGGCTCATAACTTCTGACATATGTAATTTAGCATGCTGAACACTATTCATTTTGCTTCTTCATCTGATCTTCTCTGGTTATACAGGACATAAGTAACCATCGACAGGTAAAGCACTAAAATACAAATTAATTTAAACTAAAATACCTGTTGTTTGCCCTTTTTTTGAATTAGTTCATGGCTAAACTGGAAGCAATTAAACTTTGTTCATCTTTCAGTTTCTTGAAATGAAATTGTATTTTTGAATGGATCACGTTGCAATCCTTCACAAATGGAAAGTGTACTTTTCTTGGAGCTTGATTTAACTAAAATTCACTGCTATTCTTTCCATAGCAAACAGATTGTACTGAACAACATTAACAAAATAAATGAGCAATTACTTAAAAGCAGAATGCAACAGGGTAAAGTAAAATGATGTTGATCATGGTTTTGAAAAGAAAGTTTTTACAACTTCTGAAAGTTGCAAAGTTTTCTCACAATGTGAGAAAAGCATTATGTTCCTTTTAACTACAGCTCTTGTTTCACAGATAATTTCTTACTCACATACACTGGAATTGGTGCAAGCTCTAGTAAATCAGGGTATTTCTCCCTTTTCCCTAGCACTTTTTCAGTGCTTTCTTAATGAATTTGATGGCAGGCTAAAATCAGCAAGGACTGAAACAACACATTTCTGCCTTCTCAGCAAAGATACAGGATGAACAATAATTGAGAAAGGCTCCTCGCATTACTATGTGTCAGTCTTGGAAAGCAGCAGAAGGAGCAAGATAAAATCAGAGTTTAGGTTCCTTAGTTGAAAACAAAATCAACAAATGCCAATTTTCCAACTCAGTTTTGCCAAATTTTAATGTGACTGAGCATTCCCTTAAATTTTCAGAATAAACTGGAACAATCACTTTAAGCCAGATTTTCAAGCACAGATAACAAAATTTCACATCTCTGGCCTGCGAGAGCTGGATTAATTCTGTTTCCCGAAGGCGTTTTTCATCTTTCATTAGCCAAGAAAATGGCTCCAACTCTGATGGCTGCCAGCTCAGAAGCCACCCACCAACTGCAAATAGACTAATTTCTTTCATTGTAGAAGAGAGTTCTCGTTCAAAGCTGAAACACGTTGACTGGCTGATGTAGGAAGTTTCTGGGAGTCCATGGTCATTGCTATTCTGTTTTGTTAATGGATGCAAGACTTTATCTTCAAGATTTTCTGACTCTGTTTTCTAATGCAAGTTTTATATGTTAAGTATGTAATTTCACTAACCTACAGCATTATTGCGAGTTTTTGAAAAGTAGATGTATATGCCCTGATCTAAATTATGCATATTTGTAAAAAAAAGAAATAAAAATTACTTTGAATAAAGGATATTTGCAATTAAAATTTAATTTAAGAACAGATCTGCCAGACATTTGCAAGAACAGAACAGGACAAGAAACAGCTTCTGGTGAAATAATTAGTTTTCTTCCATTTTTGTGCTAGATATATTACAGTTATTTCACCTCCTCCATTACACTAGTAAGTTACTTCTTCAAATAGAAAATAATAAGGTTATTTTGCAGCTATAATACTTGGAATACTGTATGTCAAGGAGGAAGATCATTTGCACAGATAACAGCATAGAATTTTCTTGGCAAATACGGCTTAAATTCAATTGATATGACCAAGAGCCTAGAGTTTCAAGAATGTTCATCAACTCTTGCTGTTTTCAGGGGGCACTGCTGGGTGCTGTGCATTTGTGAACAAATCTGTCTCTGTACTAGATGCCTGACTTGGAGCTGCAGCATTATGAAGCTATTTTTAAAACCTGGCCCAATATATCTATTATTATATTCCAAGGAAGGGTGATAAGATCCTACGCCTACGTACTATACATTTTACAGTACTATAAAGAATTGTAGGAACATGAAGCAAAAATAAAATGTTTATTCATGAATGTGCTTAACGTAACCCAATTAACATTATGCAAGTAAATGAGCTATTTGTTTGTTATTGCATTGTAAAAGAAATAATATTTGCATGCTCAGTTTACCTCATACAAAAGGATCTAATATGTTGATTCCCAAATACATTGTGAAAAGAAATGTGCATGGGAAATCAATGGCTAATTGCACATGCAAACCCCATACTGTTTTAATTGTAACAGTTTTTTCTGCCCATAAAAGTGCAAAAATTCAGTTTACGCATTCAAATAATCTAATTTTACCAGGTGTCTATTAAATTGAATTTGCCAGTGTAAGATACACTTAAGGACATTAAAAAAAGCTTGCAAAGTGTAATTCTATGATCTAAAAGCAACTCCATATGAATTTTGTATTACTTCACAACTTATTCAGATACTACTATCCTTATTAGAATTTAGTTCTTAACTCATTACTGAAGCACAGTTCAAGGATGAATGAATTACCTTGTGTTCATTTTTTGTTCTCAGAATTATTTAATAAAATCTTGATACAGGTCTATAATTGTGTTAGTCACTGATCAAAACAAAGAAGTTTACACAGTATCATGACACAACAGTAGCTAAAGCCTCAATTTTTGTCCTAAGATTATTTACTTATGTTTCCTTAGAAAAAAACATCTCTGAAAAATCATAATAATGTAATGAGAAAGGGGGGAGTACTACTGAACATAAGCAGTCTCCCAATCTCACTATTTTAACAGCCTCACCACATGTGCTTCCTGATCAGTCTTCAAATAACACAGAATAAAAAAATAATTCTGTAAGACTATGATTTTCAGTTTTCCTCCTGTATGATATATAAATGTCATGACAGTGAATCTTCACAGTCTGAACCATGAGGATCACAACAATCTATATGAGGAATCTTGTGGAAGGGGCAAGAAGAAAATGGGATGAGGAAGTTTATGGGATGAGGAAGCAGCAACAATCAGCAAAGGCAGCCAAGCAACCCTTATGTTCATATTGTAGACTATTTAATTTTCAAGGTTGATAGAGAACATGTTACTTTTAGTTGCAGACCAAGTATATTTAATATTACTCAAAATCACAACAAATACTGCACTGCAGTGCCATTGTTTCATTCATTATTCAGAGTGCAATCACAGTATACAGGGTGCTGCACGAACTCCACATTTTTGGTACTTGGTTCAACATCACGTCGGCTACAAACTCCTTAGTGACACCATATAAATGAATCATAACACAAAGTTTGGAACATGGCAATCAGTAATTCCACACCTGGCATGACACACAACCTGCATATTGAGGGAACTGGCAGCTTTGTGACTCGTAAGCATTACCTCATCACGCTGTGATGAACTAAGGCTGTGTTAGCTGTCACCGCCAGTTCCTCAGACAAACGGAGAGCTAGCAGTGTCATGGAGTGCATATATTAAAATTACTGTTCCAGTTGAAAGCAGAAGTGCAAAGAGCAACTTGTGTTTCTGATGACTATGTCTAGGACATTACCTAGCATACAAAAGGCCTTTTAAATACCCCATTATACCTGCCTCTGCTAAGAAACAAAAAACATTAGTGCATTTTCCCTCATATCCCTGAAAGCAATGCTCTTCTTTATCAGTTGGCCAAAATAAAAATGTCTCAGAGTACATTCAGATAATCAGAGAAGTAACACCTTTCTCATTTTCACCAGGCCTCTGGACAACAGTGTACCTCCAGGATTCAACAACCGTCTCCTTTCCAACATGCCTAATCAGGACTAATACTTTTTTTCTTCAAGTCTACTCCAGCAATTTCACTGCTCCTGCAATGGAAACCTGAGATTCTAGAAGAGGACTCAGAAATCCCTATTTCTCTGTAGAACACTAAAATGTATTGAGAAAATGTTTCCAAGGAAACCTCAGTGACAAGAGAATTTAACCTGGTTTCCTTTTTTATATCTGATATCAAGTTCAGTGAGAGGTGTCCTAAGGCAAACCTTTTCAACTAAGCTTTGGCCAGTTCACGACTTCAAAGAAATTGCAGAAAATAAAATATTTTTTTCAGCTTAAATTGAAAACTAAGCATTATACTCGTCTGACTGAATAGCATGTGTTTTCTACTATTCTTTCAGTGCAGAAGTAAACCTAACAAAAATATTTTGGAATTAGGTCTTTCTGAATGCATGTACATTAAAATTAGACCCATATCTGCCTTTTTGTGTGCATGCATTTGAACACATTGTTTAGTGATGCTTGTTTCAGTGGAGCTGCTTCTGAGTTACTTTTGGAAGGTATCACATATAGATCCAACTTCAGATAAACTACTGAGAAACAGTTCTTTAAAGGCTTATTACAGCAGTTTTCTAACAGATGAAATATGACTCTTTTTTTAACCAATTTCCCTTTTCTTTGGCCGCTGGGAAACTAGACACTGACTGAGTTTTCACTTACTCTGATAATTTTAAGCCCACCTCTTTCTTTCCTTCTCATTATCAGCTAGCTATTTCAGAGCTAAATATGCATTTGAATAAAGTCTAGAATCTGTAAGTCCATCTTCCTTGTCAGAATTAAATTGCTTTTCTAGAGAAAAGGGGTTTCAGCCTCTTGAGGAAATGGTGGAAACCTCTTCCGAGTGAGTTTATGAGGGCCCCAGATACACAGTTCCTATTAACAGTCAGTGGTGGCCACATACCCTATACATGTAGAGAGTTTTGAACATCCCACCAGAAACGAGAGAACTCAGACTCTAAATAGATTAGACCATTTTATAATCAATTCCAGCAGCAATTCCACTGATAATGTTTCACACACTATTTAACATGATAAAGTGTCATGTGGGTTCCATACGGGAAGTGGAAAGGACTAAGAACTAATAAAAGTAGGCACAGACACCAGGTCTTTCTTACATAAAGACCAACTTGAGTAGGATTTGTGGTTTCAGTAAAACAATTGCATTTGTGTAGAGTAAGCCACAGAGGTAGTAGGCTATTAAGAAAACTGGAAACCCAGATTTTATGCTGGACACTCCACTGACATTTAACTCACTTTAACAATTCACTTGGCATTTATACAGAAGCTCTAGACAAAAAACTGCCTAGATGCTAAGAATTTTGTTACAGAAAAAGGCCCTTTTGTGATATGTGGTACTCACACCTTCAGTACATTTACAGGTCTCTGAAATCTAGAAAGAGTCCAGACACATCTGAACTGCAGATTCAGCCTGCGTCATTCTTTAATTCTCTAATCAGTCACACCAGTAACAATTACTTTAAAACACATTTCAGTAGTCCATTATCTATAAACCCCTCAATTTGACATGATCCTTAAATTGACTAGGCATTTTAATTCAAGTTGCATATACACTTTAATTAATTATCAGCTAGGGACAATAAGTGAATGTCTGTCATTTTCAAACTGAAAAACAGTTTCCCACTGTAGGGTCTATGTGCTTGCAAAGTTTGCTCTCCCTGCCACTGTCACCTATTTTTTTCTTTTTTTAATTGTTCAAATCATAATGTTATCTACAAGGGTAAGGATAATTACATAAACTTGAATAAAATCCGCTAGAACATCTTGGTTAGAGATGTAGTTCCACTGCAAGCACCACGAGTACAGTTCCAAGTCTGAAATAGCAATCTAAACAGATAACTCCACTAGAACCTGGGTGATATGAATGCATAGGGGTTTCTTTAAGATTCTCAGATTAATATATAGAAATAAAAAGTATATTTAAAAATATATAATGAAATACAATTTACTATAAGTTTATACAGGCTAGAAAACCCCTTGTCTGTAATTTATCATATCACTGTTTTCGTCTCCTTCGGCAGCTATGTATCTCTCCAGGAACCTTATGGTACAAAGCAGGATAGCATGCCTTTTCCAACTAGGCCTACTAAGTACATTCTTCATGAAAGAGAATGGAGAAACAAATAGACTGGATCAGAGAGAAATAAAAAAATACAGTCTATTTGGAAGACATTAAGTGGAGAAGAATATTGCTTCAGTGCTAATAATAATGATGATAAAAAGGAGAAATAATGAGGAAAAAAGTGAGAAAAAGAGAATTTTAGTGACAACACAAACGTAGCCCAAGCTTTGAGATTGCTGTAGAGAGATTTCATAAACAGAGTTCTTATGAAGAGATAAGGTTTATCCTTTTGCTTAAACAAAAAAATGCCAAAGTCTGCCTGTAGAGTGACTATAGCCCAAACCTCAGCACAGTTAAGATTCTAAAGATTATAAAGGGTTTAGATTTTATTTTTTCTCCTCAGTAGTTTGTCCCATTTGTCCCATTGTATATGTATATCTATATATGTATATATGTATATATCTATATATCTATCTTATGAATAATGAGGGTTTCATTAAAATGTTTTATGGCAGATACCTCACCTGAAATGTCCAGTGAAAATTGAAGGCTGATAGCTTTTCTACAGCATGAAATAACATAGAATCCTGTCCAGGAAAAAAAAATTTCTGCCTGCTTTTCTTCTCAAGTGGTATAAACATATTTTTTGCCTTGGGACACTCCTCAGTGTCTTCTAAAATACTACTACTTCATCTAACTAGAATAATTAGAAAGGAAGAATTTCTATTTCTTTGAAACCAAGAAAGTTCAGAGGAACTTTGATAAACTTAGGCCTGTCAGGTAAGAAATATATTAAGGAGGAAAACGATTAACAGGTGGTGGTTTTGCTCTCATGCAAATACTACTTTGGGGATTTTAAAGAGTGAGGAAGTGCTTCAGGAGTGCTAATTTAGCCTGCATGATTACTGCTTGTGCCAAAGGTAGCAAGCACTGAGTGCGATCAATAAAGAGTCCTTGGCAGGTAAATACTGTTTCCACAAATTATGCAGTTTACTTTATGAAAGGATAAAAGCATAGTGAAAGATTGCCAGAACCTTCCAACACTTCATGGAAAGGTGGAGGATTGTATGATCAGTACTGCATAAAGCTCATATTTTGGCATGACATGAAGAAATTAAAAGGGCTAGTAAAGGGCTAGGTGCAGAACTCATCAAATGAGAAATAAGTGTGGCTATACCTAACAGTGTTGCTAATGTAAGACAAAGTGATCAGGCAATTTTCCGTGTAGCTAAACTACACCATTCAATAGCACGCAGGGATAAGTGCTTGACCAATTTAGAAACATTTCTTCCTTTAGCTTCCATCAATTACACTCATTTCTTGAAGTGGTCCACATATTTTACCTCATTATGTTTCTTTTTCATTTCAGCAGAGAAGAAAAGGAAAGGAAAACAAAGCCAAGTTTCACTTGTTATTCTTGTCTATGATTTTCTACCACATATTGCAGAAAATAGCATGTCTTTTTTCAGCTTAACACCCAAATGTGTATACAACTTTCATACAAAAAATTCCTCTTAAATGAAATATGCCAGATGAAAATACACTTGACTCTTTTGATGGATATGACTTTCTACAAAAATAGCATGAACTGTGATCCTCTGAAACCAGACAGCTGGGACATGGCTTTGGATTGGAAACTGGGAGCGATACTTTATAGGACAAGCTATTTCACCTCTTCATGCTTAACAGGAAAGTGAGAATAGAGAACATTGTTTATTTCAAGAAGAAAAAATCAGAAAAAGCATTTTAGAACATTGTGCCTAATCTTTCAAAAATACGGGGTTATAAATATGCTTCTTGTAGAAAACCTGTGGAGTAGATAATGATGCTAGTAATGTGCAATACTTAAATTGGCGATTACTATGTTTAACCGATTGATATATTTTAAAATAAAAAGGAACCTCTATGTACATGTGGCTTTTTATACCTTCCAAAAAACTTTCCTCAACTAACTCATCTTCAGGTCAAACACAATTTTATCATTTAGGAAAACATTTATCTTTTATTTTAAAAAGGCCTGTGATGAAAAACCCATCACAATCCTTGATAAATCAACCCAATGTTTAACTGTCTTCACTGTTAAAATACTGTATTTGCCTGTTTTCAACACCACTACCCAATGCAGTGAAAATCCACTACTATCAAAATACTATCTCCCACAGTTCTCATTAAGATTCTTACTATTAAACTAAGAAACCTGGCCTCTTATTTCTTTGTAGTCTAGGAAACTCTTTTCCTGTGACATCTATTTTCCCTCTTGTTGTGATTTATAAGCCTCTTTACCAAACCCTCCACAATATTCCACTTTTTCATGCATGGAATTTAGAACTGCAGAAACTCTTTGCAGAAGCATGGCAGAAGGTCTCACAACACTACCAAAAATGGGAGCAATGAACGTTTTTTTTAATGTGATATCACTTTAGCTCTATATGGCATGGCACTGCACTGAGATCTGTGTCAGACTGATTATTTAATGTGACTCATTGATTTTTTTCCAGTCTAAATGCTTTTGAGGAATGGATTCCTTTTTTTCCTGTAAATATGTATCATGTCCCTTTTTCCAGAGGTATTTCCCTAATGAAATGCCCACCTTCTCTTTTTCCAATTTGTCAACTTAGCCACATTGTTTTGTACCATTGATGTTTTCTCTCCATTATTTATAGCTACTCAGTCTACTGCAACTGCCTGTTTCATAAAAGTTAAATACAACCAAGAATATATTTCTTTTACCTCATGTTTCTATTATAATCTAGCAATTTAACTGTGATTCCTCATTTGACATTTAAGATCTTTTACATAACCAAAATTCATGCCATGTACTTTGTGCACTTGTAGCGCATTAAGATCTGATGCTTTACTAAATTATAATAAACAGCTTTTAGAAGCCTGTTACTTCAACACTATTCATTTTCTAACAAAACCTGTAATCTCATGACAATTATAAAGAACAGTTTAAAAAGACCTATTTTCCACAATTCATTTTTAGTTGTTTTTAACATTATCATTCCCTAACTCTTCATTACCTGAGTCTGAAAGCAAATGACAGGCCTTCAGTTATGTGAGTTTTCTGATTTTCTTTTTCTGAAACATTTTAACACCTTTAGCTTCCTTCTTCCTTCAAAACTGTTCTCTAAAACCTACTGCGTATCAACATTGAGAGCCTGCAAAGCTTCTCAGCTAGTTCCTTTGAAGTGAAGCTGTGCAGCAAGGGGGTCTGGCTAACACATGACATAATTCCAAAGGAATAATGTCCAAACAAGGAAAAATCATAGAATCATAGAATGGCCTAGGCTGGAAGGGACCTTAGAGATCATCTAGTCCAACCTCCCTGTCATGGGCAGGGACACCTCTCAACTAGATCAGGCTACTCAAGGCTTTGTCCAACTTGGCCTTGAACCCCTCCAGGGAGGGGCCAGCCACAACATCTCTGGACAATTTATTCCAAAGTCTTGCCACGCTCGTACTGAAGAATTTCTTCTTAAGGTCTAATCTAAATCTATTCTCCTTCAACTTAAACTCATTTCCCCTTGTCCTATCCGTGGACACTCTTGTAAAAAGTCCCTCCCCAGCCCTCCTGTAGGTTCCCTTCAGGTATTGGAAGGCACCTATTAGGTCCCCCCGAAGTCTTCTCTTTTCAAGACTGAGCAATCCCAGCTCCTGCAGCCTGTTCTCACAGCAGAGGTGCTGCAGCCCCTGGATCAT
>NW_009693960.1:60884-82143 GCF_000703405.1 Apaloderma vittatum | reverse complement strand
TTTTTGGTTACATATTGTAATCCAAGACAATAGGGTTACATTTACCAGATTTTTAACAGAATTTGCAAGTAAGATAAAGGAGAGAAAGTTTGGTATTATATGTTGGGTTTTTTTTTCAAGTCACTGCAAGCTAGTAGCCGTTTCAAAGGTGCATGACTATAATAAGAGTTCTGTATTCATGCAAGGGTGCCTACAGATAAATTTAAATTTCCAGCACATGGCGCTCAGGGTTCTGAATCCAGGCTGAATCTCAGAAGTGAGCTTGGACTAGTGGATTCTGGTCCTGGTGTGAAACCTGGGTGTGAACTCAGTACAACCCTTCATAGACACAAGCTCAACTTAAGGACCAGGCCCTGAATATCCTGTAACCTTCATCATAAGGATTTTGTGAAGATTCATCCATTAGCAGTTGCAAGGCATGCTGCAGTGCTCAAATGGAACATCATTGTATTGCTACGTTAAAATTTATATCCATGTGCATGGCTGGACTATCTAACAGATAGGTCTCATGTAGAAAACAGTTGTGTCAGCAAGCACTATTTTCCTTTCCAGAATTGTGATGCATAGCTGAAGAGATTATAACACTCTGCTTTCTTCCATTTGTTCTCCTAAACCACTAATACATTTCACATTCAGTTTCCTTCTGATATAATACATACAGTGTAGCTATAGATTAGAGAGGTGTACAGTAATTGTCTGAAAGAGTGACTATCATCTTTTTTTCTATATAATTAAGATCAAAGTTTAAATTTCAGTTTCTTGGTTTTCTCATCATGCTTCACCTTACTCGTTAAAAAAATTGGAAGATACTCCATGGTAGCACACAGGAAATGATTAAGTAAAGAATCTGGCATTTATTCTGGATAATAAAATGAGAGATGATAACCATTCTTTATTTTTTCTTGAACATAATTAACCTCATTCCTTCAAAATCTGTTGATAATGTATCTTAAATGTCATCATTTATTATTCAACACCATTTAACATTGTCCAGTATGTAAGTAGATACAGTAAAACTGAATCAGTGGAGAGATTGTTCTGGTCTTTGAGGGGAAAAGAAACCAACAGGTATTCTCCAAAGTATCACTGAGTTGTCCCCAAGAGGTTTCTGTTTGTTTATTTATTTACATGTCTTCTTATATATTGGTAATAAACAGGAATCCTTCACCTGTACTGAAATGATGGAAGTTTTGGGCCTCGCACAGGCAATCAGACCTACTTATGCCTCCAGTTAATTTGCTCTTGGGACTGATAGCAGTAGGGTTGGAAGTGAATATTTTTTTATAGCTTTAGGAATAACTCATTAAAAGACTAGAAGAAACAGAGAGAGGCATAATGCAAGTATTGGGAGATATTCAAGGTGTGAGGTATGGTAACATTTTGCCTATTAATAGCTGAATTAATTAATTCCTTTCATATGTTCTAAAGATTATTGCTCATTTTAACTGGCAACTGTTGCAAGTGAGGGAACAATGCTTGGCTACAGGGTGAAGTGTAAAAATGTATGGTGGATTCTGCTACTTGCAATCCCTGGAGGCCTTTTTGTATGGCTAACTCTTCCTCTGTAAAACAGCTGCAAAGTTTGCTTTTGGGGGGATCCCTAAGTCGTGTGAATGACTTGGTAACTACTTAGCAAGCTATCCATTTCATGCCTGTATTCATCGGTGTGTTGGTACTTCACTGCTCTGTTGTGTTCCTGTTGCATCAAAAGATTTGATGGAGTGTCTTCTTTTTTTATATATTTTCTTCCCCATTCTTTGAACTTTATGTCTCAAGGCCTAGAGGGAGAATTCATTTAGCTTAGGCTAAAAGAGAGATAGTCTGAAGGCTCGCTCCAGCTGTTTCATTTGCAGTAGTGGTCCTGGTGCTGGGGGCAGTGATGGATCTGCTCACTCCCTTTCTCTTCAGTCTTGTCCCCACAAAAGCCTTGCAGAATCACTGAGCTAGGACCTGTCCTCTCTTTCAGTCTCCCCTGCTCCCAGTTCCCTGACAGCAGTACATATCTTACTATGTGAATAAAATGTTTGTTTAATCTTCCTTAGAAAAAGACAAGAAGAGATTCAAAACTTCACCTCCTTTTCTTATGACACAGGACACTGTTACATCTCTTTTTCCTCAGAATTACATTTTCATACAGATATTTTAAGAATAACACTTTTATTTTTTATACTATGCTATTTACTTCAGTCCTGTCTTATCACAGAATCACAGAATTGTTGAGGCTGGAAAAGACCTCTGAGATTATCAAGTCCAGCCTATGACCCAACACCGCCACACTGTGATTCTACCCTTGTAGTGGAATCACTTGTGGTGATGTGTTTTAATTTGTTTGGCCATATCTGCAGAGAGAAGTTGTAAACCCACTACCTGCTTTTAATTGCGGTCTGCTGTATCTAAACAGGATGTGTGAACAGCGAGAAAACATTTGGGATGCTTTTGTCCTCAATATTTGAGGCTATTCAGGTTCACTGATTTTTGACCAGCAGTGATGGGTGTGTTTGGAAGCTGATTCTTGTGAAAGCGATACTCATGAAATCTGAAAATGATTTTTCTATTACACCTGGTTTGCAAAATGATCTTCTTTTCCCACTCGATTTCACTAGAAGTACTTTTATCAGTGATGTTCCTTTGCATAGATTTTTGTACTCTGAGTTGTAGTCTTTCTTTGAGATTTGCTATCAAGTTACTTTTTCCATATGCTACATATCCACTACTGTGCAGAAATAGAAGTATCTGTACTAGAAATTAAGCAGTGATGGTACCAGTTATTTGCTGTATATCCTTTAAAATTGTCTCCCCTGCCTGCTTGGTCAGCCCTATAACTTCTAAAATTCCTATTTAAAATCTTGGTACTTAGTTTTAAATGGTGCAAAACCTGGAACAAATTGTTCTGTAGCTGTGATAGCAGAGTGGCAGAGGAGTATTGCTCAGAGTACAGCCGCAGCAGCTTCTCTGGCAACACTGTATTATTCCCTGTAGATTGTAACTCAAGTCGTAAACAGACTTTAGTTTAAGCTTTTGGTTATGGAATCTGAAAGAACGGATTCTCTGCTTCTCAGCAATATATGAACTTACGACAACGAGCTGCCCCTTTTTCCAGACACTCTTGAGATGTATGTGACTGCCTTGCAAGAGGCATACAAATTACCCACTCAGGTCAGTGATATTGGTTTATTATTGATGGCTTCTGTCTATTATAATGGTACCTCAGTGGTGAACTTCAGCATTATGCCTGAGTCGTCAGCACTCCTGCTGCTGCGATGGGCTCATAATCCAAGTGTAGTCACTGTTGAAGACACACACCAGGCAGTTCTGAACCTTAAAAGTCAGGAGCAAAAACAGAAAAAGGAAAATACAGGTGCTGTCATAAGGAAAAAAACAAAATCAGTTAGGAATAATTAGGCTTAGTCTTCATTTGAATCATTCGGCTCTTGTTGTTTGACTTGAGATGGTGTTCCTTAGGGAACCCTTGAGGGATGTTGAAGAGCTTGTAGCTTCATATAGCCCTTGGGTTCTGGCTTTGATTTTGCTGTCGTGCTTTGGGTAGTTCATGGTTCTCTTATGGCTATCCGTGGTCGGGTGGGAAGACCTGTGTTTTTATTGGACGTAGCGTAAATGGCATGGACTTTCTTCTAGGCTTACTAGTGGGGTCAAGAAATAATTCTATGAAGAGATGACGACTGAACAGTAATTAATTATAATTAGGCTGTAAGTAGTGATGAGCAGAAAACAAAAACTGGCCTTTGAGATATCTATAATCCCAGGACAAACTTAACAAATCAGACCGTGCATCCATTATTGTACTGTAATAACAAACTTGCTTTGTTTCAGAGCCCTCAGGGTGATGTTCAAACTTGCGTAAAAGATTAATACCTTGCAGAAGCCCAATTTAAAAGGTTAAAAGAGGTGCCTAAATGGTGCATAGAATATATGCTGTCTCTCTGTGGAGGACAGAAGCACACCTCGGATAATCAGTATCATTTTATAGTAGCAGCTGAAGAGTAAAGAAGAGACCTTTTGATGCTAATGGGAATTTTGACATGTACTCAATGGAAATGGCTTTAAATGCCTGTCACAGACTACTTATATGGACAGTCTTGAAATAAATTAGCCACTGGAAAATAGCTTCCAAAAGCAGTATGTCAAACACCCCATCATGACTGAGTGGAAGATGTATAGTGTTTAAAATCTGAGCCTTAAGGTAGCCCACCTGTGCCCTCCAGAGAAAGAGCTTGGGAAAACATCACTGTCGGTTCTCACCCACAGAGAATCTTGCTGAGATTCTGCCTGTTGTTCCTTTCTTAATAGGGAAATTATCTGAGGAGATCACCTTTCGTTTAAAACCCTTTTGGTTTTAAGCACTTTCTTGTATAGAGAAAGGCTTACAAATGTAACAGTTCTTCCTCTGTTCCCATATATTCATATATTGATGTATGTATATATATAAACACACATATATACAACATAGATATATAATAAGTATAAAACAAATGTGAACATTTTATTTGTTTTGTTCTTATGTTAAGTGGGAGTGAAGCAGGCTGGGAGTGAAGCAGGCTGACTCATATTTTCATTTGTGTGGGGTGCATTAAACTGTTGGAAAGACACCTAACCAAAAAAGGGTTTTCCTTATACATTATGTTATTGTGGACAGTTGGAAGAACTTTAGAAAAAAATAGCAATTGTAACTGGTTTGAAGCTGATACTATTGGAAGAGGTGGTAAAAGCTCTGTAAGAACATCTCTGTCAATGTAGAGTGCTTCTGCAAACCGTGCTCAGTACAATAAGCAGAAACTGAAAGAGTTATTCTGCTCCTGCTCTTATTGTAAATAATAATGATAATATACTTCTGAATTGTGTTTTCTGCAGAGCTCACTGGACAATCGCTGTTTCCAAATTCGTTGCTCTGCATTGTTAGCAGTTAGTGTATTCACAACTGAATTGGTTAAGCAAACAAAAAAATACTGTTCCTTTCTTTTTTGAAAGCTGTATGAATTCAGTGCACAAGAAAATGGTGAACCAAGCATAACATGTTGTGAGTCTGTAACCAAGTAATCCTGATTTCAGTGCATGATATAGCAACTACCTAAGTAGGTCTGACTGAATTTAAGTATATATGTATTCATCATATGCTTGCTAATGAAGAGATTGATTACCTCGAAGATGGCCTATGTTATCCACAGCCAAAACCAGGTCTTGAATCAGCAAATTATTGTACATATAAGACAGGAGTTATTGTAGGAGATTTTTCTCTCTCTTTCCTCCCCCCAGGTTTGTATAAGTCTCTTCAGCAAAATAATAATTTCTGTTTTCATCTTTTTTTTCACCTTAGACAGGTTATTCCCACAGACACTGTCCAATCTAATTTCCATACAGCCAGCACAGACACTTTTACACGTTAATTTGCATTCAACTGGCAGATGCCAGCTGCATAGAAGTGTTTTGTGTTTTATACAACTTCATGGTAGTCTGCTCTCTTATTCTGTGTTTATCTTGGGGGGAAAATAATGACAAGCTTCCCTTTTAAAAGTGACATTTTATTTTCTTTGGAAGGAAAACAGTATATTTGGCTTCAATGGAAAATGCTTATTATTCTTCTAGAAACTACATTCTCCCATTCTACTCCACCTTTTCTGCTATAAAACACCTTTTTTTAAAGTCATAAAATAAACTGATCACTCCTGCCTGCATCCATTTTTTGCTATGAATTTGCATGGAGAAAATAATAATTTTCTCCAGTGTGTACTTTAGTCTTTTTTGTACCCTGTTTCAAAAAATCTATTCAAGGATACAACAATGCAATTATTTTTGTTTTCTAAAATGACATCCTTCTTAATAGTATTATATATCCTACCAAATCGTAATCGGGGTACTGAACGAATTTTCCTTTTTGTCAGTTTAGTGTGACTTAACAAATTCTGTATGAGCCTTCTCAGACCCGAGCTAGCTGTTAGTGACTATATTTTGGGTTCACTTTATTAGCCTATAAGCAGCATGACATGCTTTAGTTTTCTGTTTCTTTCTGTAATGTATATTCACATATTGGCACACTGCAACATGGTGGTTATAGAGTTAGAGAAATTCTTTTCCTTACTACTCCTGCAGGGATACCAGCACTAGCTAATGTGATGGTATTGATGGAAGTGACAACAATTCAACAGGATTGTGTAACCCACTGAACTCTGCCATCTAGGTTAAATAAAATATCAGAGAACGGCAAAGTGCATCACATTGTCAATAGTCTTCGTTTGTGTCTGGTGTGTTGGTATTTGCAGTGATGAAGCTCCAGGCAGCCAGTTGGTTACAGATAAGTTTCACATTGACTGGGACTCAGTGCTTGTCAACTCTGATAATGTCATCGTAGCTCGATTTGATGGCAGAGGGAGTGGATTTCAAGGCCTCAAGATTCTACAGGAGGTCCACCGATGCTTAGGATCAGTGGAAGTGAAGGACCAAATAGCAGCCGTAGAGTACGTATGTGCAAACTTTGCTTATTTTTTACCCTAGTTCCACCTTGATGAATGAGTATTTTTAACTGAGACTGCCCAGAATTTGTTCTTTACATAGTGAATACTGTTAATGTTTATTTTCAATGCAGTTGCAAATTTTGTAACAATAATATTTTCATTACAAACATCAAATAAAAGCTCAAAGAGGTGTTTGCTTTCTGTGTTGGTGCTTCTCTTTGATAAAGCTCTCCTTCTGTGAGCAATCTAAATATGCCATCTGAGCTAGTTTGTATTTGTCTGTATTCCTTAGGAAAGTTTCTTGCAGTGCACATGATAATGGTTAACTGTATTTGTTTTACCGTATTTTACGTCTATGCAATAGGATACTGCTCTCATTTCTTCCACAGAATTCTGGAGTAATTGTACAAAGCAAATGGAGTTAAAACAGTGTAAATGAGAGCAAAATTTGCACAAATGCCTGTGAAATCTTATTTATCATTCTTAGACTGACACAAACCCACAAGCAGCAGAGAAGAGTCATTTCCAGATTGATAACTGCAGAGTAATCAAACATGGCTTCGACAACACTCTTTACTCAGGTGCACATGTGAAAATAGCTAATATAAAGGTCTGGATAGACTTTATTTCTAGGGATTCTCAAGGAAATACAGATTTTAAGCCAGATATTTTATTTTTCCTTCTTTTGAAAGAGGTTGATACTTCAACTATTGCATGATGAGGCAACGATCTCTGACATGGCCATCAGAAGCAGGCCCTACGCTCTGCTCTGAGAGCTGAGCTCTTTGCTCAAATACTAAGATATTTTAGGCTAAATTGCATCTGGCCTCTTTCTGGGTGCACTGCCTGAGGAGAAAAGGAGAGTGCCCTTGGCTGAGAGGAGATACTTTTGTCTCCTCAAAGCAGTTGGATTTCTCCCTCAAGTTATTCTACCTTTTCTGCATAAAATTCACCATTGCCTTGATGAGAGAATTAACTGTTTGGGTAATGATGTCGATTCAAGAAGTTGCATTGTTCTTACCTTCCTTTAGCTGTGGAAAAACTAGGCACCTGGTCAAAGCCGGTCATTTAAGTTCTAGTCAGAGGAAAATCCTGGAATTTCTGGAGATTGATTGTCCGTAGACTGAGGGTGGTTTCCAACATAGGTGGGAAAGAACAGCTGTGTGAGAACGTCTTTCTTCCCTCCTTTAACTGAAGAGCAGATGAAAATGGACAATTTAGACAAATGTTCAAATTCAGATAACTGAAGTTATCTGATAACTTCTGATAAAATGAGCCCAACACCAACTGTTTGCCATATAGAGAATTAGAAAACAGATCATATTTCCCAGTACAATAATTTTATTGGTGTAATTTTTTTTTCTACTTGATCTGCATGTGTGGCAATTCCTTGCTGTACGAATAATTTTATGTACATCCTAGATTCAATAATTCACTATTTTACTTTACCAAAGTTAAAAAAACCAAACTTTTTCTCTTTCAGGTCGCTACTGAAACAGCCCTTCATTGATCCTAAGAGACTGAGTATATTTGGAAAGGTAATGTGCGAAAATAGCAGGATGTATCATCATGTTTCTTTATGAAGATGTTATCAGTTTATAAAGACATATATTTATTTTCCTAAGAGAATTTCAGTTATTAAAAGAGGAGGAAAACCTCCCATAATTTAGTTGTGTTCTGTATATATTTCTCAGAATAAATATTTGAGATAATCAGATCAGTTTTATGCTATTCCTATATTTGTGTTTCAGAATCTGCAGGAGAAAGTATTTGTTGAAAAACATCCGCTTTCTTTACAAATGTTTAATACAGGCTTAGGTTTTATGAAAGCTTGCTTCTTCACGCTTTAACGTTTGGGCTGCAGTTAAATTGACAACATCCTTCTGAGACAACTTTTATATCTGAATGTTTTACTGACCCTTGACTTTAGCTGAGTAACCGCCCTATGATACTGTCAACAAATTCCTTTTTGCACCATCTAGAAATCTCGCCTTTGCTATTTTGCCAGCTGGCTTGTCTGCCACTGAAGCATTGCCCCTAATACGAGATAGAACAAGGCAAGGGCATAACCTTCAGTAACAAACTAAATACCATTTTACCAATGTCTATTAAAAAACAACAATTAGAAACACCACATAATTGCTGCTTCTTCTATGAGCCAGCATGTGCAACCTTATTTTTTAAAAAGTGCTTTCTTAAAGATGAATGTGCCTGTGACCTGAAAGCAACAACAAACCATGATCGAGAATGTGGACCAAGCCCCCAGTGATCAGCTGGAAGAGCAGCCTGCGTTCCACTCTGAAACCCCTTCGGTCCCATCCCCACTCAGCTACTGACTTGCTACACGAGCTCAGGCAAAGCATCTAACCTGCTGCCTCCATCTGATGGAATCAGAGATGAGGATGTTGGTATTAACCTCCTGCATTTTAAGAACTGATTAACATTTATGACTGTCATTAATATTCTGCGTGAACATCACCTTCCTCAAAGATTTGAGCTCCTGCCACACTGGTTGAGCTGAAGAGATTTCAGTAGCTTCAAACCCAGGATCTGGTTCATAGGGCCCAGCCAGAGATTTTTCAGCTGAGGATGTATAAGCAGGGCTGATTCCATCCACCAGATGATTGTGGTGCACATTTCTATCCAGGTTTTAGTGCCTCTTACCAATGGTTGGAGTCCACAGGCATAGAAGTAACCACATTTCTCCATATCTTCTTCCCACCAATAATTAAAAATGAAATCACGCAGCACCCTGAATGTGCTTGTTTCTGACTCCGGAAATTCTTTTGATTGCCACTTGAAAGTTCCCACTTGTTTTCTGTAGGAGATTCAGCAGTATGTTGGTTCCTAACAGTGACATGATGAGGTAGTTATGTTAGAGCATATGTGTAAACGTGGGTTTATGTATCTGCCAAAAGCAATCCCCAACATATTTTTTCTTTATGAAATATTATTGGTGATGATGTTCCTGTGTTTGTTTTCTGAATGAAAGACCGAGGAATTAAAATTAGAAATGTGGGAAAGCAAAGAGCAAAACCTGGGAAATTGGATAAGCTTCAATGTTGCTTTGAATTAAGGGAAATTTACTCTTTCCAAGTTAACTTCACAGACTTGTTTCCTACTGTCAAATGAAAAATTCATAAAATTTAAAGTCATTTGTAGAATTATGGAAAACAAAATCCGGTTAACAGCTTCCTAGGGTTAATTGTATTTTCCTTCAATCTACTTATTTTAGAGTCAATTAAAATCTTCTTTAAAAGTAATTTCATTTTTATATGTACAATGATGTGAGAGGAAAAATCTTTTTTTTTTAATTTGTATGCATTAAATTAGGCTTACTGATGGAAATAGATTATGTTCTTTGCTTCAGAATAAGATAACTTTGGAATTGCTTAATGCTGATCTCGTAAAGCTGGACTTATGCACACTGTCAGCAAGCACTTTGAGAGGTTTTAGAGCTGCACAGAAATAAAATTTGTGTTGCAATCAGTAATGTAAATTAGTCTCAAAAGTACCGAGACTGTCCAGAAGGGCACAGGGTAGACAATATATTCATGGAAGTAGAAAGAGAGCTTGAAAATAAGTTGCAACTTGGTGGCCAAACAGCAAAATACGGCAATTAGGTTGTAACTACAGAAATCCAGCTGATGAGTGAGGCACCAGATATCCTTGCATAAGGTCATATGAACTGTTTTCTTCATTGTAAAGTGCCACTAAAAATGTGATCTCACTGTGTAATGGTTTTGTCCTGGAAAGCCTGGCTGGAAGCTAGGGCACAAGCACAAAGGAAAGAATTCCCAGGAGAACTAAACCAAGCTCTTAATGAATACATGGCATACATAATAAATAACATGGCAATAGCTATCGCAGGATTAAAGTTGTGCTGTGGAGCTACTGGGAAAGACACAAACAGAATATTAACCAAAAGCAAAAGTAGAGAAGCCAGAGGCAGAGGAAAGTTGCTACTCTCTTAAACTATTTGAATTATACAAGTTACCAGTGCCCACTCAGAATTTTTTTCCTAAGTGAATTCTACTTCTGCACATGGACAATTATGGGCAGATTTTGGTCTCCTGGGCAGGACTTTCTATGAGAAAGGGATAACTCAGCTCCTCATGGTCCCTTGAAAATCCAGTACTTATTCTGTATTTTCTTTAGTATGTCCGTTTGCATTTACTATAGGCTGATTCCAAAGAATACTCCTCTTTGCTTATTTTTCTTAACTAAATTAAAGATTTGTCAAACATTCCCATTCTTCCACAGAAATCCTATATTCATTAAATATTTAGACATGAAGAATGGGAGCAGGCACGATTCAAAAAAAGTCTATGAGAAAACTCTGTGAGCATTTGACACACAATATTCTATTTTGGGGTTGGTTGCTGTTTTACATTTTCCTTCTCCCTGTCAGGGGGTAATTTCAGTTTCCTGAAGTGTGTTGAGCCAAATGCAGAACAACAAACAAAAAATTACCTGTAAAAATCAATTTTCCAGCACTGATGAAGGGAAACCAAAGGTGGCAAATAGAGAAATCTGAAGAGCCCATAATATATGAGAAAATCATTAATCCTAGCCTCCACAATTCAGAATTTCATTTTTTTTTCTAGGTCTAGATTGATTATAGGTGTACAGATATGGATTGCTGGTGTCATTACAAGGAAATCTGTCCTCTCAAGTTGAAGCATTCACGTTTTCATGCAAAGCAAAACTTTCATGACTCTCTTTTTGTGTCAGCCCTTCCCAGGGAAGTGTATTATAGACTTTGCAGTGGAGATGACAGAGAGACGTGCCATAAGGGCAGATAAATGTGGTGAGGCAGAGACAGACATCCTCAGCTTCTGTCCCATCTTTTCCAGCATCTTCATGCCATATGGGCTCCTTCCTCCGTAACAAAGTGGCATGATGGATGCTCTTCTGCTCAGAAATAACGGCGAGCAATGTGGCTACGTACAGCTTTTATTTCTGCAAAAGAGTGCATTATCTGTACCTCTCTGTGGGATGTTTGACAATGCTGTAGCTGAAACCTCTTTATTAGCAACAGGATTCAATCTGTGAAGGTTCAGGTGTCAAGGGGAGGGTGTACAGCAATCCGTTCAGAGGTTTCCCCCATTCTTTTACTCCCTAAGCAAAATGCTCAGTGCATCTTGGTAATTAGCAAACATCTACATTAAATATATTAAAACCTGAGTCCAAATCTTCCTGTCTGTGTTACCAGAAACCTCACTTCTTGGGTTTTGTTTTGTTTTTTTCTAAAAATTTAAAATCTTTTACTAACTATAGGCTAGTCTGCCACAATAGAATTATGGAGTTTAATCTGAAATATACTCGTTATTACTTCTGTAATTTAAAGATTATGACAAGCTGAAGTGAGATCTTTATTCACTCTTAACTGTAGGTTTACGTTTCCTTTAAGGACAAATCTTGCAGATATAAACACTGTAAAATGATACCATCAGGCAATGGTCTTTAGTTTTATCCTTGCTAGAAGGAAATGAATCAGTGAAAATCTCAATACAATTTCTGTTGTTAGGGATATGGTGGCTACATTGCATCAATGATCCTGAAATCCAGTGAACGGCTCTTCAAGTGTGGAGCTGTGGTGGCACCGATTACAGATATGAAGTATTATGGTGAGTATTTCCTGCACTCGTGATAGTCTGTTCAAAATATCTTTTATTCATGGAGATACTATTTGTCTTAACTGAGGGCAGATAATGTAACAGTATCAACTAGATTTCATTTCACTGCCTCGTTCTCTTCTTTAAATGAAAGAGCAGCTGACACTGGGTCAATTTAGCAAAACACACAACCGATTCAGTATTATTAACACCACTGATTTTTGCAAACAAGTTGAGTTTCCCATTCCCCGCTGAAATTTGGTCAGGTACCCTGTTTTCTAAGAATCCTTTCAGTATATCAGCCTGAATCAAGTCTCGGGGCAGTAATGAATCTTTTAAGGTTAGTAGTGAATTACTTTATGATCTCAACCATGTTGGAATTCAGTCACAGTGTATTTGGTTCTGTATGTGAAGTTTTGGGCACAGGCTACGGGCTGTGGACTCTTCTATACAGGAAATCAGACTAGGTTACTTCAACAGTCTGTTAATCTTTTCTCTGGTTTTGGTTTGTTTTTTTTCCTCTGCCTGCTTTTTGTTTTTATTTTTGTTTGTGTTTTGTGGGGCTTTTTTTCCTTTTAAAACCACTTGAAAATGGTTTAAAATGGTACGTTTAAATGGTATATTCTCTTTGTTGACTTCATGTCTTAAATAGCTTCTCCTGACTCTATATCAGAAGTGATGAGATTTAAAATAGAAGTGAATTTGAATAATTCACAAGTTTTTATTTTCACTTTCACAGCATCAGCTTTTTCAGAAAGATACCTCGGTATTCCGTCAAAAGAGGAAAATACCTATCAGGCAAGTTAGCATAAACAAGTAACTTAAAATGACCATTTTACTCTTAAAATGCAATTCGCTTACACCTTTGTGTGTGTCTGTTTACTAGGCATCCAGCGTATTACACAATCTTCATGGCTTAAAAGAAGCAAATTTGCTAATAATTCATGGGACAGCTGATGGTAAGTATTAACAGATGCAATTACTTGTGAAGTCAGAGGTTGTAATAGCTATTCAACAACTGATTAGGCACACACCTAGCAAGTACTTTTTTAGTTTCATTATCCCTCTGGGAGGATTTTTTATTTTATTTCAGTTGTCACTTCTAACTCTAAACTGATGATGCTTTTATTTGGTGAGTATTTGTACCTTTTAGGCACCTTATGTTCTAATTTGTTTAAATCTTGAGGACACTGGCTTGCTAGTGACAGGTATTATATGAATTATTAGTAGAAGAACATACATTTTTAATGTACATGTATTTTAAATTCATAGAGTTTCTGCAATTGAAGAAAGAATTACCAGTACAGCTGGTGAAGTACAGCAGCAAATGGAAAGTTAAACTTTTCAGCTAATTAATTACAAGGTAGCGCCAAAGTGTCTGAAGCTTAAGCTATAGGGAACCTTTTAATAGCGCCAATACTTTTAGCAGCAGTTTAAGACAGAGAATGAATAAAACCCAGGAAGTTCTAGCACTTTAAATGGAATTATAAGATGTGTCAATCAAGAGATAATTTGTAATTACAGATTTAAATTTAACTGCAGTATATTTTTTCTGAACTTTCTTAACTGGTGTAGGTCTAAAGAACAAGCTTTGATGCAGACGCAAATTACAGTGCTGCAGCAAGCTTCTCCGTACAGATTCACATCCATACTTCTTTCCCTGGCATTTTCCTAGTGAAAGTGGGATAGTACAAGGTTTGCTACTGCTCAGTCTAGTGAGATAAGTACCTGGCACCAACAGGGGCTGAGGTGAGAGTGCCCGTGTGCACAGCTGGCACAGTGAGGATGGAACCTGCCAGCCTGTCACCTCGGCATAACTTGTCAAACCCGTGCTGTGGATCTCAAGTGCAATCAGAGGAGTGAAAACACTGCCCAGAGAAGATATACTAGGTGACTGAACAGGCATGAGCATCTCAGGCTTGGCTGATTGTAAAAGGCAGCGGCAATTTCTACCCCTCTGAACTTGGCGCTAGAGGGAATTGGGACTCTGACAGGTATCTGAGTAATACAGTGTGTTCAAGACTAGGACTCTGATTGCTTGCTGCCCTTGCTTAATACCATGTCTAGCAACGCTGCCCAGCCTACTTGCGGCCTGAGCTCTTCAGGGTTAGGACATGGTAATAAAGTTGCCTGTTTCTACCACACAACGATTACGGTGCTGATATGTTGCAGAAAGTCCATTACGTGAAGAAGCGTGGGCTGTAATAACCCCATGCAAGCAGTAGAAAATCCAATATACTTTCCTTTAATGCAATTATAAACTGTCATGATGTTCAAACAGAATGGCTTTACACACCTGTAAACTATCACAGTGTGTGTAAATCAAGGGTAGAGAGAGGAGTCCTCATGGAGTGCCCGGAGATTCTGTGATTCTGTGAAAGCATGCCTTCCTTGGGGTTTCCAGCTCCTTCTCCAAAACCTCTGCTGTTATACTCAGCATCACTGTTACTGGTGGGGCTGTGAGCTTCTGACCAGCTTCAGATCAAGCAATTACAGAGGCTGGCAATGTTTTCAGTCAAAGCTGTTTAACAGATAATTATTTATTAGCATAGCTTTTTCTAATAATATCCGAATGTTCTTGTCTTGCAGCTAAAGTCCACTTCCAGCATTCAGCAGAACTAATCAAACATCTAATAAAAGCTGGAGTTAATTACACTATGCAGGTATGTGCAGCTGTGGCATTCCCTGTAAACATAGTTCAGCATTTAACCTCTTATTGCTGTTTCTTCATGGAGAAAGACTCTCCCTACCACAACACCCTGGTATTACCTGTTTGCAGTGAGACCTCTGTTTAATCCCATTTCCCTTCGTGTTATTGTGGATGCCAAGAACCGTATCTTCTTGTCATTAGTATGGGCTCTTTCTCCTCTCTCTCATCTTTTTTTTCCCACCTGTTTACCCTATTACACTCTACAAAGTGCTTTAGAGTCCATATGCATTCTTTGTAATACAGAGATATAATAATCTCTTTAGACCTAAAAATGTATTTAGTCACATGGAACCAATTTCCCCTTATTTTCAACATTTAACTTTATTAAAAGGCAGCTAAAAGGCAAGAGTGCGTCCTCTCTCTCTAGCTGTAGGGAGGATGAGGGTGCTGTGGGAAAAGACTGGGGAGAGCAGGACAAGCCATGCTGCTGATGTACAGACTTGCAAGGGACCCACCCCAGAGTATGTGGGTGTTGCTGGCTGATGGTCCTGAGCTCATAAAACCTTCTTGAATATCTTAGATGATGTGCTTTTGGGTCAGTGCTCCAAATATTTCTGATGTTACACATTGCACCCCTCGACCTTACTGAACCTTAGGTGAACCTGTAGATTCTGCTGAAGCGTGTGAGCTCATGTCAGGGAGGAGGAGATAACAAGGGGGTTAGCATCACTTGTGAAGGGAAAAGGACTTGGCGTGTGAAATATGAGCGGGGTAGGATCTGTTCTAGCTATCCCCGCAATCTCATCTGAGGTGAGGTGAAGGTCTGTTGAGAGAGGAAGAAGCAGGAATTTTTTCCCCATTGACCCGCTCTCTTGCGACCTTGTGATAACCTGAGTTTGAGGAAGCAGCTGAAGCTTTTTGGCTCAGGTCACCACAAGTCTCTTGTCCTAAACCCTGTGGCCTGGATTTCTTCATTCAGCCTGTAAATGTTTGTTCAGCCCCACTTGGGAGAAGTTTCTAGTGGAATTTAAATTAAGAGATACAAATGCCTACATCCACCCAGGAGAAAGATGGCCTTTAGATAAGATAGGAAGATAGTTAAAAATATGAATAAAAAGGTTTTTTTGCTGAATGCTTAGAAACTGAGGTATTGAGAGGTCCCTAAAAGCATGAGGTAATTAATCCTGCTTGATGTTAATGGGATTTGGATGCCTAGACACTATTGAAAATGCCAGCTAAGTAAACTGCTGTAAGCACAATGTCTGAGAATATAAATTTTTTCACTTCTGCAGATCCCACTACAGTGGTTGTTTTATGTAAGTTCAAAATCCAAGAGAATGAGTTTTACTTTGAGTTTTATTAGCTTTCCTTTATGCCATAAAACTAATGTTGTCATCCTGTTGTCATCTAAAGCACTGTGAAGATCAGAGAAAGAAAATTAGAGCCCTAAATATTTGAAAAGCCTTTAAAAAACTATTTACTTTTTTTCTTTTCTCCTCTGCTAGATTTACCCGGATGAAGGTCATAACATTGCTTCTGAGAAAAGCAAATATCACCTTTACAGCACAATCCTTGGGTTTTTTAGTGCTTGTTTAAAGGAGGAGACACCAATTTTACCACAGGAACCTGAAGAGGATGAATAAGGAAGCCTATTTGTGTAGTACTGAAGGGGACTTACTTCGCAGCTCAATAAAACCTTAAATAAAAGTGACTGTAAGATTGCAGATTCTGCAGAAGCTCAAGGGCAGCTAAAGGATATCACAGTGGAACAGCACATTTACAGACAATGAGCTAATAAACTGGAATTCGACTACAAAGTCCAAACATATTACCAAGGGACAAAACCTTTACCTTTGCGGAAGGTCAACAGTTGGTTACAGTTTCCTGGAAGAACTTAGTTTTGCATAAGTGTAGGGTTAGTGCATGTTTGTTATGTTAAGCCTCACTGTTGGTTCTGTAAGTGGTTGCTCGTTTTTTAATTTAAATGCACATCTTTATTCATCTTTGCATAATGCACAATCTATCATAAGTATTATGGCCACTAATATTTTAAAAGGTGAGCTGCAATCTAACACTTTACTGTAATGTTACAATAAGTGCAATTCTCTCACTGTCTATTACACATAAGAAACCACAGAGATAATAAAGGGCACGATATTTTCTCTAGTTTCTGCTCAAAGGGGATATATTGTCTAGTGCATCATATAACATGGATATTGAAAATGATTTTTTTCCCCAATTTCAGCATTTACTATTATTACTGTACCTACTAGTAACCAATAAGGGAGTTTTTTGGTAGTGTACTCTTGGTCTTTATGTAGATACCCAGGAATCCCTAAGCAGAAAATCCTCCTGAGCTTGAAGGGGTTTTTTTTTCACAACCTAATTAACAGCTGTATTTAAAAAAAGATCTGCAATCGAAATCTTTCCTCAGTCCAAAATGTATCTATTGTTTCCTTAAAAGATGTTTGAGTTGTGTTTCGGTATTGTTTATAGTAGTTAATAGTTTGCTAGTTACACTCTAATTTTAGAATACGCTGCTTTGTCACATGTAAATTAGATACATAAATATTAAATTATAGTTTCAGATAAAGAAAATTTATTAACAATGTATAATGCCACTGGGTAATAACTTTACTCCTCAAATGAAGACATATTTTGTATAGTCCATCTCCCTTTTCTTCCCTCTGGTCTCAGATGTAATTCTAATGTTCAGTGAGGTGGCCATGTAGCTGGAACACACCATTAGTTTTTATTCCAGGGCTGCTCATTAAGTCTCTTGCAAGAGGATTTAGCTTCAACAGCATCACAAAGAAATTAAATGTTTTTCATTCAAAGCAAAGGAAGCTCCTGACAAGTTAAATTTTATTATGTATTCAGAGGGCAAGCCCCTCATACATCCATTTATGTGCCAGGGTGAATTACAGCAATAGAAATTGAGATTAAGAAATAAACAAGGCAGCCAGTTTGGGGTTGCAGAATATTAGCTCTGATTACTGAATTCAAGTATGATGTTGACTTAATTTGAGATATCTTCCTGAAGGTATGTGCTAACTCTATACAGATGCTGTGCCACTTACATGAGAGTAGTGGAGGTTTTGTTTCTTGCTGGATATATTCCAAATCTTTTCCTACCCAATTAAGGTTTCATTTCTTGAAAGATTAAAAACAAAGTAATTTTTTGAAGATAACTCTACTATTTAAGATGCAAAGTTCTGCATATGTTATGAAAAATGAGAGTTGTTTTTAATGCAATCAAAAATCACCTGAAGCTTTTTACTCATTACTTTCTTTTGAAATATTTTCTTTCGCAGTTAGTGATTTTTTTACGATGCAAATAATTGATTTGTCTGAAAGGTGTGGTTTTATGGAACACTGGAAAGTCTCTGTCTTTTAATGTTTAGTATTTATCTGGTTTTATTAGCAATGTTTAACTATTTTTCAATTAGTTTAATACAATTTTAATGTGCAATGATACCTTGTTTGGGTCCCAGTGTCGCCACAAAGTATGGCTTTGCTTCGTAGTATTTATAGTACATATGGAGTACATATGTATAGTATAGGTACGGTATATATGTATGGAGGCTACTATGTGCACTACAATAAGACCATACAAACCAACAAAAAAAGTAAGAGAAGAATTCAAACAAGGTATGCAAATCCTGTTTTCTATAGAGGAGAGACATTTTAAAGCGTTCTGTTGGCTGGGACTTGAGATTGTGATTTTATAAATTACACCCATTACTTAATAAAAGCTCACCTGACAATACTGATGCTTTTCCTAACCCAACACGGTAAATAAGGTCCTAATCCAGTTGAATTCAGTGACACATTTTCCCAGATTTGAGCCAAATGCACACAGAGAAACCAAAAGTTATGTGCAGATGCTGAACACAGGCTCGGCAGGTGGGGGCTCTGTGAAAGGGCTGCGACTCTTGTCAACGTGCACTGGCTGTTTCACTGTGAGACAGCCACGATGTGCTCATAATTACTACTTTTCACATGCATAGCCTTTAGTTACCTCCACGAGAAGACGAATGAGGCTTGTGTCTCAACAATAGGATTATGCACGTGCTCAGGAAATACGTTACCCCAGGTCTCTGGGACCTACAGCCTATGTCTCCTCCTTTCTCCATAGCACTCTGCTTCAGGCCCCCATTCCCTACTCTTTCTGCCCCAGCATCTCGCATCCAGTTTTGATTGATTTTCCTGAAAGTGAAGGTGGCATGAGGACATGGCTTCCGTAAGAATCCCTTTTACCAGGACTGGTATTTTTTAAGAGAGTATTATCTGAGTTTTGGGTTATCTGTATGGACATGTGGTACGCTTTTAATGTTTTTAATACTTGTCATGCTGTCCTACAAATACAGGTATTTTTGTATAAATGTGTACACAAGGGTGGGCATCAGACCCAGATTAATTGGTTTTACTGGAATTTTTATGTATGAGTTAAATTCAGATATTGCAAAAGTATTTGCATATGCAGCCTCTGATTCTATTTAGGCTAAAGAATGTGGTTCAAGGGGTATCTCTACTCTTGCTAATCTGTTCAAATACTTCTTCCACTTACAGCACAAATAGATATTGTTATCTATCAGATTCTACATACGTATCCAATAGCAATCACTCATTAATTAGTCTGTGTGATCTGTAGTACTGATCAAGAATTAGTACACACTGCATAGAAATGGCATGAAAAGTGTAGGTTTTTTGTAGCTTATCCGTTGTTAAGCATTGTGATGACACTTTAGGTCTGAAAAATTACTGTTTGATTCAGCTGTCCTTAAAATATGACACTAGACTAGACCTATTAATTTATGGAAAGCTAGGGAATCAGCATATCCATTTAGTGCTTGCTAGAGCTTATCTCTACCTTCTTGATTTCCTCTCTCCTTTTTCTGCTATTAGGACTTGTAAAATCTATGAAACCTGTAGGTCATATTGAAATTTCAATTATATTACAAAATCAGGAGTAACTGCATGTTAATTGGAGCATTTTTTTCCAGATTACTGAGTACAAAGAAAGGCTGATTATTTTTAAATTCTTTTTTTTCAATCTTTCCACAGCACAGACAGAATTATTTATGACCTGGTTTGATCAACGTCTGCTATGATTTGCCATAACCAGCTGTGTATTGTTCCTATGTTTTTGGCTTATGTAGATCTACTCATATCTGAAAATGAAGGTGATTGCCTCTGTTCTCTCAGCTCTGGCACTTATTTTGAGTATGGAGTCAGTTAGGTTCATTTAGTTGAGAAATTGTGCCTTTTAAGACAGAAGAGCTTGTATTTGATCTGAAGCCAAAGATTCTCCATTGAAACTTGGGAGTGTTGAATGTTGGCTCCTTTAATAAAATGCAGAGGATACGAGATGTGCCCTAGTGTCCCTTCTTGCAGGTTTATTAGATGTTACTGAAGAAACTGAAGCAAGAGGAAGGCTGCCCAAAGAGACTGAATACCAGTTTCTTTTGCACAGCCTCAGAACACATGGGCAAGGTGCAGTGGTCCTAGCATTTTAAATTTACTTCAGGTAACTCCTGCTGTCAAGCTGGCTGCCTCTGGGGAAGGAAGAACCCCGCTGGTATTGATTACTGGTGCATCTGCTGTAAAATATCTTTCAGTACCGTTAAGATCCCTTCTCTTTTTCCTTTGAACAATTTCAAGAGTGCTTCAGAGAAAGGGGAGCTTGTAGGATGTGGCTAAGGAGAGTCACAACTTCCAAGGTGCCTGGAGCTTTGAAAAGGAAAGAAAGAATTTAGTTAAACTTCTGTCTGTTGCATTCCATACATGAAAGTCGAGGAGCCTTGCTTCAAGGAGGTAGGTAGATGACAAGTGTTGGTGATTCAGTTGCCAGGGAAGTTACACAATAGGCTTCCTACAAACCTAGTATCCAAATGGGAAGTGGTAAATAAAATGTCTGTTTTCCAATGCCTGGAAATTACAGTAATGTTAGAGTAAGTTAATCAGGTATTTGGATAGAATTAAGTAAATTAAACCACCTGAATGTATGCAGTCCAAAGCTTCCATTCAGCTTGGGACTAGACCTCTTGCCTGTATAATTAATTTAGAAATCCAGTATCCTACCTTTATATATGTCTAGCTCAACAACAACAAAAATAGATTTAATAGTGGCTGTACCCCATGAGGACATGAATCATATGTACAATTGTTTATAATTATACTATCCCATAAAGTGCTAACAACCCATTTTTACATTTCCTGAACAAAGAAGGAAAAAAAAAAACCACAGAGGGAATGTAATTGGTGGGAGGATACTCAGGAAATATTTCTCTGAGGAAAGTGATTAGAAAAATGTTTTCTGCTAAAATGTATTTTGTGTCATAAGTGAGCTCAGAGCACAAATGTCGGGGGTGTTTCTAAGAGGATTTAGATGTTGAGGTACAGCGGTTGCAGGGAGCAGGTACCTGACCAGGCAGGTGGCTCCGTCCTCCACCCAGGGCAGAGCCTTTGCAGCTCTCCATGAAGGAGGCTGGTAGTCCGTGAGTTCAGGCAGTTAGTCCCTT
>NW_009693960.1:52354-60848 GCF_000703405.1 Apaloderma vittatum | reverse complement strand
GCAAAGACTTGGAACTGTTACATCAGGAATAAGAAAAATACTTTTTTAAAATGACTAAGCAGCAGGGTTGCCTTGCTGTTGCCTAAACGGTAAAAAGATGAGGGTGGGGAGCTTCCGCGGGGTGCTTGCCAATGGACCCAAATGCACTCCAGCTGAGAGACCAGCTGGCAGAAACTACAGCTTGGGCAGTGTCTGTACATGCTCTAACATCACTGTGAAAAAAAGGAAAGGGAGTATATGCATGGCCACAATATTTTGTCTCTCATCACAGAAGAGTTGCTTTAAGATGGGCAGACCCTTCCAAAATCTTAACAAAGAGCAGAACAAGCCTGAATAAGCGCACCGGTTTGTAACGGCAGCCGCACCTGTCAGCCTTTTCCTGGCATAAATTTTTGACAAATAAAATAATTGTAGGATCTGTTCTTTAGAGGGTTTTCAGCATCATTAGGCGAGAGGGAAGAAAGAATAGTGTTGTGAGTAGGCAAAGAGACATTTTATTGCAGTATGTTGCTCTATTCAGAGCTTTTGCTCTAAAATAAAGTGGCATAGCGTGTACTGCAAAACCCCGTAACCTTAGAGACAAATGTAGCCAGTGCTTGATTCAATAAACTTTCAGCTAAAACCGGAGAGCTAGAACATGCAGTTTTTTCACACAAGAATCATGAATTACGTGGTTTCTTAGTCCTGTGTTTAATTTATATCCTGTATTTCAGGTAGTCATTATGAGATACAAATTGCTAAATATAATTTCACATTTGAAATAAGCAGTTACGGTGAAATCTTTTGTTTTGCAAAACAGTGAAAATCATTATTTTTAAAGCTACTTATATTGTCAAGTTAAATGTTCTTCCTTTTGTGTTGTACTAGACACTACACTTGTTGGGCTGATGGTTTGACTTTTAATTGGAATGGAAATTGTACTGAAATTGGACAGAGGAGCTTATCTGTTTTTGTAAAAATTGGTTGTGTAAATACAGTGAATCTGAACACCAGTGAATTATTTGAAGGAGGTTTTATAGAACATTGTATGAAAAATATACATTACCCTAGGAAACTGAAGACTATAAATGAAGGAACAAGCGTGATCGTTTAACAGTGTAATCAAAATTAATCAGCACAAAAGGCAGTGTAGAAAATTGCTTTAGGCAGAACTTTCGGGCTTGAAAGGGGCACGGTGAAAGTGCAAATTTGTAGCTCTATCCTATGTTTTTGGGTTCTTGAACTTGTTTCTGAGGTAGGGCTGGAAGCAAGGGTGTGCTCAGATTGTTCCAACTAAGACCTAAATGAATCCAAGTTCATGTTCTTTACTAAAAAAAAAAAAAAATTAGAGCCCAGAGTGTAAGATAAGCACTTAGTAATAACAACTTGGAAGAGCAAAAGATTGAGCTAATTGCAACGAGCGGCACAGGGCTTCATAAAGAGGCCTCACCGCAGTGGGAAAACAAAGCAAGGTGCTATTTACCCTGAGTGAGGAAATTGAAATGTGGTTCATAAACAGCATTAGGATGAGATCCTTCTCTGTCTTAATATGATGTAATGAGAATAGGGTGAGAAAGTTAATTCCTTTGGCATGCTGATGGGTATTCATTAATTATAGCAGACACTATACTTGTGAGGTTGAATGCCAAATGTATCCAGGGCTACATCGATGCACAACGTGACATCTGACAAGAATCATAGAATAGATGTGGTTGTGAAACTCTACAAATGTACCCTGCAGAAATCTGTGTGAAGCAGAACAGGACATCTGCTGCCCAGTACAGGAGCAAATAGAGCTGATTGGAAGGAGGAAGCTTAGAAATTTCCAGCCAAGAAAATTTTGAATCTTTGTTTTATTCCAAACAGGGCAAAACTGAAGGAGGGAATAAACAAACTCAGGGAAACTTTAAATCTGATTTAATAAGATTTTAAATACAAAAAAAGATGGAGTTAATATGAAAATGCTCCTGAGGAAAAGGGGTGGTGGGAGAGGGGGGTTATGGGTTGTTTCTACCCTCTATCCCCCCAAAACTTGTTTTAAAAAAGAGACCAACCATCTGCTGTCAAGCTGGTCTATGACGAATCCAACCTGTTATTCTTTGGCCAAGTATGAAAGAAATGCTTTGGTGAGAAGAGAAGCACAGTCCTTCAATGCAAGCTGTCCTGGATGGACTAAGCAATAGTGAATTCTCAGTAAGGGACCTTCATGTGCAGTATCTGAAAAGTTCAAAACCTCAAAAACCCTACTTGGACGGTGGTAAAAGAGAACTATAGCTGAACCGAGCCATCCCTGGACAGAAGGCTTCCTCCTCCCCTCTTGTAAAACCAGGTCTTTAATTAGGTTATTTGACAAATAAATTCTGGTTTAAACATAAGGACTTAAAATATGAGTCAGGATTGCTCATGGAAGATATTTCCATTTTGCTACTATTCTATGGTTAACATTATTATGCAAGGGAAAGTGGGTAAGGAGCAGGGGCACCAGATATTTTGGCTCTTGCTATCTAACAAGGATGTGTGACAGCCTTGGCTGCCATCCCGTGCCTGTTGCTGGTCGTACCAAAACCAATGAAATGCATAGTGCTGGAGACCATGCCTAGGATTTGTGACTTAGTTCTTAGATCTTCTCTCTGTGTAACAATTATACAAAAGCAATCTGGGTCTGGTGGTGGGAGAGGGTATGGCAAGGAAGGTACATGGCGTGGTCTCCTGTTGAGGGGAGCAGATCACTTAAATGCTGGCTGAAGCCCCTCCTTTTTCATCTAGAAAATGTGCTACCACACTCACAAGGACATGCTGCAACAGGCAGTTCAATAATTACATAGGCAGTTTTTGAAATCTGGTGATGACAAGGCAGAGAAATGTGCAGTGCATCTTCTACACATGATCCTTAAGCTAGCAGAACTGTCTGAGCTAAACACATTTTCAAAAAATGGCTTCCATTCTTAAATGGCATACTGTACTTTGACTACAGACATTGCTGTGGATAAGTCCCATAAATACAGTGTATTTTAGAAATGTTTCAAGTTTATAAATGATAGCTTTTATGTTAAGGATTGGTTTCTCATCATATTCAAACTCTGTGTGTACACTGCTATAGTAGACTCTCCATCTTCCCAAAGAAACCCTACTGCTGTGCTCAAAATTGTGTTGCTCTGACACAGCTTGTACACAAAGGCAAGAACTTGGTGTACCAGTAATACACAACACTTACTAAGCATTTGAGACTGTGGCATCCTCAACTGGGTACAACCCCAACTAGAGCAAATCTTGTCTGCAGGGACAACATCTGGGACGAAGAGGGGGTGTAATTTTGATGGGGAGGCTGGGGCTGGGTTGGCTGGAGCTGCCAAGAGCAGGGAGCTGAGGGTGGGTCAGGCTCTCTCCTCTCCTGCTTCTCCACTTCCTTGGAGGCCTGAGCACTCCCTCAGGTGTCCCAGGTGCTGCAAATTAAGAGTCTTTACCCATTCCCCGCCCTCTCCAAACGCACTGTTTTGCTCTCCGGAGACCTGCCTGCAATCCCTGCCTTGTGTGCTGTGGTGATGGGGCAGAGCTAATGCTGGGGCTTTCACAGGCTCAGCAAAGGCCTGGCCATGAGATGCCTTCCCCCTACATGGGATGAATCTCTGTTGCTCTCTCTACTTCTGTAGGCACAGACACTTGAGCTTATGCCTGTGGATTAGTCACTGTAAGTAATGCCTTCCTGCCTATACAACACTTATCTTCCCTGCCACAGCTCATTGCGTTTTCCCTTAATTGAATTTGTAAACCTTCTGGGGTGGTTTGCACACAAAGACCAGGTGTTGCTGTGTCTCACTTTGAACTGGGCCAAGTGTGCTGCTGAGGTGCATATCAATAATTAATGTAAATCCGTAGCAGCGCTATGGGGTGACGATGTCTAGTTTATTTGTGCAAAGGATGGCAAATATACCGCACATGTTCCACTTATCCACTGCTGGACGTGCTACAAATCCCATAGTTCTGATTTGTTTATGTTTAGTGCCTTCAGCAAACACAGATTGTAATTTTTTTTAGGAGTTCTGCAATATTGCAAATCTGCATGACGTAGGCAGTTGACCTCCAAGCAGAGTTGTTGCATATGTCCTGCATGAGGCCTTCGCAGCTGAAGTGGTTCAAATTAAAGAGTCCTCAGGTCCTGCTGGTAAGGACCTGTCTTTGTCAGCTGCTTGATATTGGAGAGGATGAACACTCCTCATGTGCTTTGCCTCTGCTGAGTTGATGGATTAAGGGTATCTGCCATTATCTAGCCCCTTCGGTCCATGACAGATAGAAAATGAAAAGCAAACCCAACCTCTTCTGGTAACTCAATTCAGGATTACAGTTTTGATGAAAAAATACTGCAGTCACACTAAGCATGTTAAAAATTAATTCAGTGATAAGTATCCACTTTTTGGCAAAACCGTATCTTTTACAGTTTAATCCATCTGCAGAGTTAACTTTGACTGTCAATTAGCATTTTTCAGCGTATCTGTCTTGGTTCCTCTGTAACTGTCATAGTGTGAGTACAGCACCCTGGGAAGGTAAGAGAGCATCTCAGAAATGCTGATATGCAAACTGCAGTATAAAATACGACTAGTGAACAATCTGAAAGATTTAAGAGCACTTGTCTAGAGTTCTAGGTGAAGCTTGTAATTTCCACAGGTAATTATTGATGCTGTTGCCTTAGAAGCTTTCAATTCTTCATTAAGTCCTCTTTTGGGATTTGCTCTGCAGCAGACTTTAGGGTGGGGGGAAATATATGAGCACATGTTAACTGAAAACCAATGTATCACACTGGGGAGAGTTACTCCCTACAATATTGGTTCCAGCTTTCATTAGTCTGATAACTCTTGAATCCAAACAAGCTATACTATTAACCTGCACTTCATCCAGCTACTGCAATAGGAGTCCAGAGCTACAAATTTTTGTTCATAGAGGAAGAAAAACAACTTGATGCCTGCTGAGATACCTTAGGATATAAACATATGAAAACACCTTTGTACTAATTCAGGATATCTGCTTATTCTGAATATTAGTTTGAGGGAGAATGTCTGGAATGAGTGGAAACAGGCTTTTAGTTCTTGTCTTCCTTATATCTCAGGCACAAGCTGCTTATTATGGATGCTGTACTGTATTTATGTTTTGTCCTAATTAACCTGCCACCTTCTCTAAATGAAGCTTGTATAAATGTTGCTGTGCATGACCACCAAATGTCACTGCAGCTCAGCACACTCCAAAGAGCTGGCTGGGTTGTTTTTTTTTTTTATTATAGCATTAAATTGATTATTTATACAGTGATTATTAGAGCAAGTTCATCAATTTGATGCTGTAATAAACTAGGTTCTGAGCATAGTTTAAGACATGTCAAAGTGTAAAAATATGCATACGGCTGGACATTTTTGAATTGCAGGGAAGTGAACGAGACAGAGATCAAAACCTGAAGGCTATTTGTGACATTTAATGACCATATTAACATCTCTAATAGTAAATGACAAGGTAGTTAAGGTGGAAAAATATCCCAACAAAAGTGGTTTAAGCAATTACAATAATGTCATGAAAGTAAAAGAACACATCAAGCTTGAGGGGGAGGGATGTGTCTCAGATTGTTCAAGTAAATTGATTATTCAGATTATCAATTATTTAAGTATCATTAACTGTGTAACGTAAACTACGAATTGGCACATATGACTATTTTAAGAGATGCAGAGAACTATAAACTCCAATGCACTGAGTGATGCAGAAGTGTATCTACAGGTGATGCAGGTACCATGGCTACAGACTAGATTATCATGGATGAGGAAAAAAAAAAAAGGTTTATAAGATACAGGCTTGGGGAAGGGTGGCTGGAAGGCTGTACGGCGGAAAAGGACCTGGGTGTTCTAATTGACAGTCGACTGAATATGAGCCAGCAGTGTGTCCAGGTGGCCAAGAAGGCCAACGGCATCCTGGCTTGTCTTAGAAATTTTGTGACCAGCAGAAGAAGGGAGGTGACTGTCCCTCTGTACTCAGCACTGGTGAGGCCACACCTTGAGTACTGTGTTCAGTTTTGGTCACCTCAGTACAGGAGAGATATCGAGGTGTTGGAGCGAGTGCAGAGGAGGGCAACAAAGCTGGTGAAGGGCCTGGAGAACAGACCTTATGAGGAGCGATTGAGGGAGCTGGGACTGTTCAGTTTGGCGAAGAGGAGGCTGAGGGGTGACCTCATCATGCTCTACAATTACTTGAAAGGACATTGTAGAGAGGTTGGTCTTGGTCTCTTCTCACAGGTAATTAGGGACAGAACCAGGGGGAATGGTTGCAATTTGCAACAGGGCAAGTTTAGGCTGGACATTAGGAAGAAATTCTTCACAGAAAGAGTGGTCAGACACTGGAACAGACTGCCTAGGGAGGTGGTTGAGTCGCCATCCCTGGATGTGTTCAAGTGTCATTTAGATGTGGTGTTGGGTGATATGGTTTAGGGGTGAACTTGTAGTGTAGGGTCAATGGTTGGACTCGATGATCCCAAGGGTCTTTTCCAACCTGAATTGTTCTATGATTTTATGATTGCTGCTCCATCCAAAATCTGTGCTGGACACAGATTACTGGAGAATCTAGACCCAGACCTAAGGGGTTTTATGTATAGAGAGGAAGGTTATACTTGATGTAACAGTATATTTATAAGAACTATGAGTTTGCAGTAAAAGAGGTTTGGATGACCTTGTGGCAAAGTGGATTGATAAGAAGCTAAAGGTGTGGGGATCTAGTTCTGCTACTGTGTTGCAATGTCTTTAGATAAAAATATAGAGAAGCTCCCATGTCACAATATCTACTGTATCCACATATGCCTGCTCTGTATCTTGATTTTTCAGTTAATTTTGGGCATCATGTATCCAGGTGATGTAGAGGTACAGGATATATCATGCTGAGGTTCCAGGGGCAGGATGGTAAGACAGAGGTAGTAAAACTGGAAAGATACATTCCTTTTTTGAAGTAATACATCTCCTCTTGTGAAAAAGGGAAAAAATCTGGAAAGCGAGGCTGCTGGACAGTAGCTCTAACAATATCAGTGCTTTTTCTTCTTTCAGAACCTGAGACACACTTGTGTTCAGTTCTGTGAGTTCTCTCCAGTTGAATGCAGTAACACTTTATTAACCATCTCAGAATCCCTACAACAAAAAATTAAAGTTCTGCTGGAGATTATAAAGAGTAGAAGCCCTACTTCTATGACAAAGTACAGTGCTCAAAGAAAAATATGCAGAAATTTGGCCTGTTCTGTTGTTCCTCCCTCCCTGCACACATACACTTCTTTTGTCCTTGAAAACCAGAGGACTCTGCCATGAGTTTCCCTAGCCTGTTACAAAGCAAGACACATGTAGCACAAAGACTTTTTACTGATAATTCAGAAAAGACATGATCTGGAAACTTAATTTGTTTCTACAGCAATGAGTTTTAAAAAATCCACGAAATATTAAGGCTAATTTTTTTCTCAATATAATTGCACTTAAAAGACATTCAAGCACAAGATTATCTCGCCTAACTGATTGTCTTGACATCTTTGTAGTTGGATTTCTGCACCTTAATAACAGCTAGGTTTCCTTTCAAGCCTCTCATTCAGCGAGACGCTTAGATTTAGAGCAGCTGTTTGTAGGAGTACGGAAACCATCCTCTTGCTCCCTCTCAGTTACCCCAGCTTAGTGTCCTGCTTGTGCTTTCTGTGGGGATCGACAACCTTGCTGTACCCCACCATCAGCTTTGCAGCTGAGACCTCTCTGGTGATATTTTAGCAAGAATAATTTCTGCTATGCTTGCAGCATGTGGCTTTATAGAAAGTCTGGTAAGAGTATCAGTGATTCTCAAGGGGTTGCACTCAAAGCCCTTAACCTTTCAGTTGCCTTCAATGGGTTTGGATCAGACCTGTCCTGCCCTCTTGTCCTAACAACTCTATCCTAGCCTGGTACAGATTGTACAGTGACAACGCAGAAGGAGCCACATTGGTCTTATTACAAAATGCTGAGCAAATACTACAGAGTTCTTTTATTTCCTTTGAGAGGCAAAAAAACCCCAAACCACCTGTTATATTTGCTAAAGTACTTCTCTCAGCACCTGCATGTACTAGAGGAAACTCGAGGTCCAGGATTTGTGAGGTACACTGGAGTGAAACCAGTGTAATTCTCATGGGGATTTGAGGCACTGCTGTGCTATGCACATGCTCTTTCTGCCAGAATGAAAATGTAAAGCGTGGGGATCCAAGTCTTGATTACCCATGGTAAACAACCTCTCTAAAGAGGAGTGACAAGGGTTACTAGGGTCCAATGCAATTTTGGCTGACTCGTGCTAATCGTTTCCCTCATCCATTTCTGGACACAGCGAAGCACAGCTCTTCCAAACTGAAAGACCAAGGTACTGTATCCAGTGAAACCAAAGATAATTTAGCTTGGAATAGCAGAGTTTACATCATAAATTTCTAAATGTATCACAGATTTACTTTTGACATTTTACATTGTAACACAATACAAACACGTCACTGTTAGGATTT
>NW_009693960.1:4646-52323 GCF_000703405.1 Apaloderma vittatum | reverse complement strand
TTCCCTACATGTGAAGCAGGGAAATAGGCACACAGTGCTGTGAAAAAGCACAAAAAAAGGATTGAATTATTTACCTTAAATACTTAGCTATAATTATTGAAATATTACCTATTTATGCTGTACCAACAGAGTTTTTGCGGGGACAAGAGCCAAGGGATTAAGCAAAATAAACTATCTGCAGTATATGTATGGTTAAATAATTATTTGTATCGATTCTTAGAGCATTTATGTTCAGGAGAAGTGCCCTGCATTACTACTGTTGTTTGCAATCTATTTTTTTGGAAGGTAGGAATAAAAACCAGGAGATAACCTACCACTGCCTTGATACTCCCAGCTGAGCATCTCTTCCTGGGTGCCTGGTGAGACTGGAGTATGGGATGGAAGCTAAACACACTGGCCTGGGTTTCTGCTGGTTGATGATCATCTTCACTGATGACAAGGTTGAGTGCTACCATAGAATCATAGAATGCATTGGGTTCGAAGGGACCTTTAAAGGCCATCTAGTCCAACCCCCCCTGCAGTGAGCAGGGACATCTTTCACTAGATCAGGTTGCTCAGAGCCCCGTCAAGCCTGACCTTGAATGCACCCAAGGATGGGGCCTCCACCACCTCTCTAGGCAATGTGTACCAGTGTTTCACTATCCTTATTGTAAAACACTTAATTTTTTATATCCAATCTAAATCTACAGTTTTTTAGTTTAAAGCCATTGCCCCTTGTCCTGTCACAGCAGGAAAAAATTGCTTCCATCTTTCTTACAGGTTCTCTTTAAGTACCAAGAAGGATGTCTCCTTCTATGTAACACGCCTGAAGTGTGTCGTCACCGTGTGTCAAACTTTCAACTTTAAAAGTGAGCATTGAATTTGGTCTTGGATTGGTCTAGAAAGAGTAAGGTTTTTTCCCGATCTGGCAGAGAAATTATCAAAGAATTTATCTGTTTGGTCTTGTTTACATTAAGTACCTTTCATGTTCTTTGCAGGCAGAGGCTTTAGTTGGTGTTTCTGAGGACACTTCTTCAGAATGAGTAGGAAAAATTCTCTGGGTTCATTGGGATAAAGTGGTGGTTCATCTCCAAACGCAAGAAAACCCCTTTCATTGCTATTTATAAGGACAATTCTGACCATACAAGAGGTTGAAGTGCTGTCTCTTCAACAGATAGAAGGTCTCTAACACCAGTAATCAGTGATATAAAAAATGAAGTACGGTTTTCAAGCCTCATTCATCCTTAAGCTTCTCTCAGTGACATCCCTGCTGTCTCTTTAGGAAACATATCTTGATGAACACATTTTTTTCTCCTGCTGTTGACAGATCTGTTTCCTGCCAAAAATTTGTTTTCATGAAACATACTTGTACAATATTTTGAGCTCTTTATCCTGCTGAAAACTAATAAGATACACTGATGCTCCCTCATTTTTATGTGGTGAGCATTCAAAATTTGTAGCCTCCTGCTGTATTCATTTATAGTGCCCCACAGCAATTGATACTACGAGCCAAATTCCCTGGGAATTACGGCCACTTTGTACTGTGCTTCTACCATGATCTTGTCCTAAAGCCTGCTTAACTTTCGTGGATCAACTGCATTGATTTGCCAGAACTACAGGGGCTCAGGGTAAGCCACCTCTCTTCTTGTGGCACCGGTCAATCCAGGAAAGCAAAACAGCCAGAACACTGGTGGGATCATACTGGTTTTTCCAGCTGTGCTGGGAGACCCTGTGGGAGTCTGTGTCTTGCTGCCTTACAGAGATGTGCCCAGAGGGGTGGCAGAGGGAAGGCAGAAACAGGATTTGTTCTGTCTGTAACGGGTTTGAGTAGATGTCCTTCAAGACACTCTAGTTTGCACATTAAGGTATGATTCGCCTATCGCTTTAATGGCTTAGGCTTGTACTCACAGGACCACAGGTACTCACAGGTAAGTGAGGTTTTATGTACAGCAGGGGTGTGTATATACAGCACAGTAAAAGGTGTAGGCAAAAGAATATAAAATGGCAGGTCAGTGTTTATTTTAGTAACAGAGGTGACAGAGGCCCTGGGGGGGAAATGCACCCACTCTTGTTTGAATTTATCAGCTTTTGATATCCTGTTCATTCTGCACCTACTGTGCACAGCACAATTTTACAAGCAGGATTTTCTGTCTCACTGATGAGAGTTTGATAGAAAGGGGGATAGCAGACTTTCTCCTTAGTAACAACCCTGTGGATTTCCTTTGGATTCCCTCTTTTCAGTGTTTTGCATGGATGTGAATTAGCAGTGCAGCCAGCAAAGGGAGGGCATCACATGTACAGTCCAGCTGCTTCTATACACATCCTCTGCTCTGGAACAGCCCCTTCTCAACTGTTTTACCGAGTGCAATTACAAGGGTATGAGGCTTGAGGACATAGCTGGTTATTACTGGGTAAGTAAAAAGACTAACCATGCGTTATGCACAGTTATGCTGATTGATGCAGTGAGACAAACCTGGTTACTTGCAGTCAATAGCATGGATGCGATGGCTCTGAGTTGGATTCTCTGCTTTTTGCCATCTGCTGTAGGTATTTCAGGATGCAAAATCCTGTAAGCAGAAACTGGTTCACCCAAAATGTCCACAATGCTTTAGTGGTGCTGTGTTATAATCTGCAGGGATCTAAATTAGCTTTCAGATGGAATATATAGGAAATCTTCCTCAACAGAGGAATTCTTCCCAATACTTCTGATAATCACTGCTTTAGGAGGGATTTGTGAATTGAGGCTGCTAAACACTGATGTTTATGTGCAACATACTGATTGTGTTGCTAGTTTGCCTAGTCTAATTTTACTTTTAGTTCCCTTGTTAGCCAATTAGCAAATTCAAATTCCCATTTGGGAAAGCAGTAGAAATAATGGAAAGAAGAGCTCACTGTGAACATGGACACCTATGGTTTATATGTGCAAAAGGATTTTTCTTTGTAAATTAAATCTTGGATTTCTTGCATATGACTTTCCTCTTATTGTGTATAGATCTGCATTTTATTCCAGCATCCAGAACCAACACAGCTGAGGTTTTGCTTTGCTGAATAAGTCTTCAAGAGCACAGTAGCATGCTTGACACATCAGCAAGCAGTACAGATTCTCAAAGTTTAATGCAGGAAGAACAATTAACCTGGCTTTCTTTTTATTCCCATTCTTTATCTTACATCCATTTACCAAATAAATGGACTTTAATCCAAATAACTTGTTGTTATTTAAAAGATAAGATTGCCTAGAGAATATGCTACTGGCAGGAAACCAGTCTCGATTTGCAGGGGTCAGTAGATGCTTTTGGTTCCACTTTTCCCTAAGCAGAGAGGATAAATGCTATACAGGATTTGGAGAAAAGGTGACATTTTTAGAGATGTTAATGCTTCTTTCTTGGATCAAGTAATCAGGGAACCTGAAAGAGGAAAATCAGCTGGCCATTTATTTGTGGGTAGTTCATTGAACCTTGCATATGATTTAGCTGTAGAAGAGCCCATCTGTATCAGTGAACATACTACTTATCTATTCAGCATCCTCAGAGATGAAAAGACACACATCAAGCACTCAGTATGGTAACTTTTATCTTATGTAGAGGAACAACATTAAATGAAGAAAACCAATTAAAAGTGCAGCTTGCAGGGGCATACAGGTTGTTTAAAGATATTCTATTAGATACTGCGAATAAATGTAAATAACTCATTAAAAAATTTTTTAGAAGGTGCAAAAAAAAAGCCATCCAAGTAAAACAGCAGTGTAAAAGACGCAATTAGGAGTAATAAGGCCATTCTTTAAAGCAGGAATACTATTTAAGGAACCACCGTGGACAAGTGCAACAAGTCTTTGCATCAGAGTTCACAGCAGAGGTGGGACCCACACTGGGCTGAGTCTGGGGAACTATCCCTCACTGAGACCTCATTAGAAACCTTTTTAAAGTAAATCAGTAAAATTTACAGTTATAAGTTTCCAGGCTCAGATGTTTGTGTCCTAAACCTCTGAGCATCTTAAGTATAAACCTGATGAACTATTACTGTACGTAGTGTTTAAGTGCATCTTAACAGAGGGAAAAGTGGCAAACAATGCCAATCTCTAAAAGTCTCTAGAGAGCAGTGGCTGCATTGCAGAAAGCCAGATATCTGCATTTGACACAGAAACAGGAGCCATGGAAAGAAAGGGATGGAAAAACTCAGGGGTAGGAATGATATGATGGGGAACAGGTGCCATGAGTTTTGCAGAAATCCCTGTTGCAGTAGGAGGTGTGGTTAGCATCATGTTCATGGATAGTTCAGCAAAGCCCTTCACCAAATTCTCTTCCTAACGAAGTTTCACATCATAGAAGAGTAGTAAAACTTGCTAAAAGATGAGAAACAGAAGTGAGGGCAATTTATTAGGTTTTAGTTATCCCAGGAAAAACTGTTGGGATCTGTTCTGCTCAAGGTATTCATAAACGATCAGAAAAAGAAACAAAAAATGAAGCCAAGAAAACAACTAGGCTAATGGTACAAAATGGCTTTGTTCTGACAAAGCCAGAGCTGACTGCCAACACGTACGGAAGGAACTTGAAATCCTGGACGACTGACTGGGCAATAAAATTGCAGATGAAATTCAGTGGCAATAATGCAAATTAATGCATAGAGGGGGAAAAATGTTCTATTTCTCTGCATGGTAGGCTCTAACTGCTCTATTACTATGCAAGGGAGAAGAGATTCTGGATTTTTCTCTGGTTACTGCATGAAGTTCAATAGCAAGAAGGGCAAGTAAAGCACTGGGGATTATAGAGGAGGCATAAAGAAAAAGAAGGAAAAATTATGCAGCTGTAGAAATCAGGTTTTTAGAAAGCCACACAGAAATCTGAAATACCACATGTATTGTCATCCTCCATCAAAAAAGATGTGCTGGGAATAGAAACACTGGTAATCAGAATTTTTTAATACTTACTTTATAAATCTGATGTACAAAACAAGTAAATATGTATGGTCTCAGCACCTAAATCCTGAGACCTTAGTCAATAAAGATTTGCCAGAAATATTTCTCAGAAAGCCTGCTCTTCAGGACGGGCCAACACTGAGTAAATAATAGTCAACTGTTCTGACTAAACTAACTTTGGAGAAATTTGGTCTAACAAGGTTGGTTATTGTTCCAGATACAGTGCGTGCATTTTTAGCCAAAATACACTTATTGGTTTGTGCATTTTTACCCAAAATTTTATACCAAACAGGCATGAAGGATCTGCTGTGTGAGAGGTGATACATGATAGATGGAGAGAACTGGCAGAGTTAATTCTTTAAGGATGAAAGGAAAAACTTGGTTTGAGACATGTTGTAGCCTAGAGATTGTGGTATTTTTGCATTTCTTTCTAGTGGTCTAGCACTGTTGTCTTTGTTTATTGCCACAAATACTGTCTTTCAACCCCTGATACACCACATACATGTCAAGTGATACAGCGATACTGCTCCCAGGAGTGTCACTGTTAGAGAGTCTAATCCCATGTGTAACATCACAGTAAATGTCAAACTATTTCACTGGCATCCTAGTGTGTTCCCAGTGCTTTATATTCTCATGTAATTTTCATACCTTTCAGCACTGTACTGTGCAAAGTCTTTTATATCAAAAGAGAAATACAAAACAAGCAGTGGAGTAGTATACAATGGCAGATAGGCTAACCCAAATGAATAAAACTTGACTTTAATCAAAGTTTATATAAGCCAATAAAAATCTAGGTTATGAAACTTTGTTTAGTAATATGATTTGTTTGATTTCCTTTTATTGATTTGCGTGGTGTGATTTATAAGGAATCCCTACTTATGACATGGAATCCTATGATAAATTGCAGCTAGATAAGGCAAATTGGAAGTTAATACAACATTAAATAATTGGAAATGTTTTCTATGCCATAGAAATAGAATGGAAAAATGCTAAAGCATGCTCTAAACTGCCTCTTTCATCATACTGTTACACAGTGTTAATACATTGTTAGAGTAAACTAGTAATTTTTCCAGTACTTTACTGAATAGCACATATCTGTTACGAAGCAATAAATGAATTGAGAAAAATGGCATATAGAAGCAAAGACTTTCCAAATGAACAATAAAAGGTCAGTTTATACTGCAAGTAAAAGTAAAATAGACATGGTCTGTGGCATTTGGACAAAATATATATACCTAGTAATGTGAAGTGTCATTAATTTGCTAGGACTCTTGAACTGAAGCCCTGCTGACACAGGAGTAAGAAAGATCTGCTCTTCAGCATCCTCTCAGAAAGAGCAAGGCTGCTTAAAACCCCCAATGAAAATGCCTGAAACAAGTGGCCTTTCATACCTTTCAGCACTGTACTGTAAGATAGCTTGGGTACAATGTTCATAACCTCAACAGCTCAGCAAATCCGCATGACAAAGCGGTTATTTCCGATCTGCAGCCTAGGATCTGAGTATCTTCAATGTATTTAAGGACTTATTTACCTCTTAAAATAGTGAGGTACCTGAAGTTTTCTAGCCACCAAAGGTATGTCCATCATTCCAGTTCAGCTGCTGCTTATCTAGTGTGCAGGAATTTGTCCGTTTTGCTCATGTTATCTCTCTGAAACGTGAAGTGCAGAGTCATGGTGAGGTGGGGTTGACTTGGAAGCGCAGCATGGCTGAGAATTCAGTTTCTCATTAAGAAAACAGTTGGTGAGTTGACTGAGCATTTCTGTCCGGTTGGAAATGTTTATAATTTTTAAAGTCTTGGGATAAAAAGCACTATGTGACGTAGTTAATTTCTTATTGCTGCCAAAAATGAGGGAGAAGTGTTCAGTTTACCCTTTACATAAATCCTAAGAAAGGATGTTGAAAAATTACTGAGGATGAAAGCCAAATAAAATGCAACTTATTTTTGCATATGCTTAAAACCAACAAGCTTTTGAAAGGTTTGGCTCTTGAAAACAGATTTTTGTGGTTTTGCCATACCTTACGTTTCTTCAGAGGTAGAGAGCAACAGTATATTTTTGACTTGGAAGACTAAAGATATCTGGGAAAAGGTATTTAAGACTTTTTCAAAGGGCTCAGCTTTGGCCCAGGTAAAAGCAGTTCTACAAAAGAAACATTTTTAAAATCACTTTAAAATGAAATAATGGTGAAAGGGGGTGCTCAGGAATACAAATCATAATTCACAGGTACTTTAGACCCAAGCAGACTTGTGGCTGGTGTACAGAAGAAGAGTGTGGGGCTGATTCTGGTCCTGGCAAAGTGCACTTAACCTTCTCTGAGAGCCCTTTGGCCACCTCTGCAGTGGGTTTACAGCTCTGTCTGTGAGAGAAAAAATACATATGATGCTCTCTGAAGCAGCAGCAGGCTTAAACTAATGTGTCTAAGCTGTCAAATTGGTTTGCTGGGATATTTAAAGCTGTAGGAAATGCACTTAGAGTTACAGGATACATAGCCTGTTGTCCTTTGCCTGAGCTTCACAAGAAAGAACCAGCCTCCTTTTTTAAGGAAAACAACGCCTATGGTTGCTTAATTAAAGAAAATGACAAGATAAAGCCTTAGAGAAAATGTATCTTAGATACGTGTTCTTCTGATTTATATTCAAGGATGAGGCAGGACTCAAACTCGCATTACAGAAACACTCCTTTGGATGAGGGGTTAACTTAAACTTCCCTGCCCAAAAGGAAAAAGATGCTGTGAAATTGGTGCCTTTAGATACATATTCATACATGTCAAGAAAGAGAGAAATGTATTTCATGAAATGTACTTCAAGGAAAACAGAGTCTGGTATTTTGTAGACTGTAAGAGAAACATGCCAGGTAGTATTATTAATACAAGATACAGGATAATAAATCAAGGATTTAAATTATTGGATCAAAAGTGAAAAATATACCTTGGAGTATGACATAAAAAAAAATTATTAAAAAGTCTTATGTATTTTGTATATAGGAGAATGATTCTAGTTTCCTCATGTCTGTGCCCTGAGAAAATTCTACAACTTTTTGCAGAAACTCAAGGCATCATTCCAAAACTCTTGACATTTGTGCTTTCCCTAGCTTCTCAGTGAAAGGTCTGTCTATAAAAGCAGTGCAAATCACCATGTTTTGTTGTTAGCTTCCTATCTAATGACAGTTTGGTGGCTGAGATTAGGCTGTCTGAAGATATCACCCCAGCTCAAGATCTGTACAAATCATTGAAAACTGCTTCCTTTGGTTTTTGTTTTTTTTTTTTCCCCTCCCTCAGACACAGAATAGAGGTCTCTGATTATGTAAAAGTTGAGGATGATTCTTGTAGTGCCAGGCTGCAATCTGTAGTGAAATGTTTGTGTTTTAAAAATCTCCTCCCTCCATAAAAGGTGGTTAAGGAAGATCCCTGAGCCTGTGCTCAGCTGAGGGCCATTCAGTTAAATTAAACATTGCATTTTGTAAGTATAACTCAAGGATGTGGGCAAGGGATGAATCTGCAATTACCTAAGAAAACAAGAAAGTGAGAGCACTAGAGCCAATTGAGACTCAAAAAAAGACGATGTGGATACAATAAACTGCTGAAGCCTCTGGTTTTCTGTACAGACCCATCCTCAGAGATCTGTATCTAAACCTGCATCTAACACAAGTAACAAAACCAAACCCCAGTAAATATGATTTTAATTTTTTAACGGTTTTAAATCCCCTTAGGAATCTCTCTAAGGATAAAGCTTGTGTGTGGAAAACCAAATTCTCTGCTCATCAGTACCTCTCCGGTCCCTTCTGACTCCAGTTCTTGCACATTTTTTCATACGCACCCTTAGGGAGACTTCTAGTGCAGAAACTGTGAATGCTTGTGAATTAGGAATATTTTCTTTATTCTCCTGCTCATTTAAAATATTCTCTCAAGCAGTTAATAATGTTTATTTGTTTTTGTTTTGATTATTAAAGTTTATAACATTGGAATACTTTAGAGAATGGATAAAGCTGTTTTCTCAGTGCAGTGAAGAATGGAAACATAATAGCATAAATTAAATGAGATGTGGAAAGTTTATCTTTTGTTTTGTGAACCTGTTCGTTTGCAATGGCTGAATCAGTTTTTTCTGAATGTTGATAGAATGTCTTATTCAATCATGGAAATGACATACAATACTTTTTATTTTTAAAAGTGTCTTGTGCAGTACACGCCATTAGTTTGCATGGAAGACCGTATTGTCAAAGTGAAAGGTCTAGGGACAGATTCTGGTTTGTCTTTGCTTTGGATTATATATTTGTATACATCTGTCTGAAATTACTCTGGATTCTTACTGTAATTCATAAAGTCAGGGTGCAGTGAATCTATTTGCTGATTTCACGTGAGCTTGTGAATATTTCATCTTACTGAATGTTTCTTACCTATATAAGTAATTGTGGGTCACTATCTGGCCCATCATGCCTGGCTCTTCTACCTTTATTTTGCATCAGATTGGATCAAATATACCTCTTCACATTTCCCTTAAGTTTGATCAAGGTAGTGATAACCAAGGTGTTTAATATTTATAGTTCTGGATGTTTGAAGGGTCTCTGAGAATTGTGATCTGTGAAACATTCTTAGAAAGAAAAAACCAAAATGATATGTGATGTATTTGACCTAGTTGTGTTATTATCCTAGGGTTTTTTATATCTCTGCATATCTATGTCTATCATCTGAATATATCTCCTTTATATAAATACAGTGTGTATATATATATATATATATACACACACACACACGCACATAAATATATCTCCTAGTTCTTTGACATTGGTGTCATTATCTGTGTTTATTGTGGACAACTGTAGTTTAGGATATAGCAGACAAAGTATTTTATAGTTTTCCTGGTGTCTTTTGCCTTTGTTCTTTGCTTTATTTGTCCTTCAAAGCTGGGAACTGTGTCATCTCTTCTGGCCTGCTGACACAAAATTTATTGACAGCCAACCTAAAGGAAAGGGGTGATGGATAACAAGAATAGGAGGAGTAAGTTTGATGGATGGCTTGAATCTCAGAAGTCTGTGATCATTCCAGCAATCCTCTTTGTCCATTATTTGCATTATTCAGAAATAACGTTAGTACTTTCCTAACATTGGGACAAGTGTGCATCCAGGCAGTGACACCTGAGACAAGGTGGGGCTGGGTCAGCAGGACTGAGGCGATGTCATGCGAAGAAAAAGGTGTCGTTGCCAGGTTTTGATCTCCAGCCTCATGCTTCCCATTATGTGCTTTTATAGTCCTCATAGGCATTTTTCACATTTCTTATGTGCCACAACTCTTTCTAGAGAATGTTTCCGATGGAGGTTTGTGCAAGTTCTAACAGGAATACTCACAAAATCAATTTATTTTATTTTTTAAAATGGAATTTAATTCTAATTTGCCAACTTAACTATCTAAAGCAACCACTCAATAATTTAAAGAAAGAAGCATGAGGGAACAAGCCCTCTTTTTTCTGTCTTTCTGAGGGACCTCTCCTGACCAGCATGTATGGCCTCTTGCTCCTTATTCATGTCTCTTTCCCATTGACTCTTGAATTACTTTTTGGTGTAACTTCACAGCAATACCCTCAATTCTTTCATACAGCTGGCCCCTGCACCTGGCCAGGGAAGGAACCAGGGAGTGCAGATCAGCATCTCTGCCTGCCCAGAGGACTTCCAAAGTGGCCGAAAAAGACTCAGGCGGTGAGAGCGAGACCTGGGGTACACGTTACCTGGTTTTGTTCAGTGTTAGATTTTGCTGGATAGTTTTCTTTCAGCTTCTCCTAGATCCACAAGTACTCAGGCAAATCTACTGCTTTATTTGATGCACTGAGGTTTGCCTAAGAAGAAATTTGGCACATTTTTAACTGCACACTGAAATTGGCAAACTTTAATGCAGCTGGCAGATCTTCCAGTCATCCATACAATTCGGATGTGAGTTAGCTTTGCATAAATACCAGCACATGGGGGGTTTGTGTGGGTTTTTTTCTTCCATTTTTAAGTGGTCGCAGATTTCTGGAATCTTAATCTTTCATTTAGTCTAACAGGTCTTATGGAGTTATCTTGTTTAAAGCCTGATATGCAGTAGGGTATTTATTTTTAAAATATTCCTACATCATATCAGCTCACAGAGCAAAGAGGAGAAAATTCTCATATAAGCAAGAAAGAATTTACAGAATGTCTCCTTTCTTCATAGCTATGCATATTTTGTAAACGCCTATAATTTAGCCATTGGTGACTCTCAGATGTTGGGGACTGTGTGAGTGAGTAAGAGAAATAAGTGACCCAGAGGAAAAAAGTCCCTGTTTCTTAAGAAGATCCAAGTCTAGAACACAGTCTTTTAGCCATTAGTGTTTCTTTTTCCCCACTCTGAGTGGTTAATGGACATAAAAGAAAATCCAGGCATAGTGCTCAGCTGTGAACACTGTAATAAGTTTTCAATCACTGACTGGATGTCAGGTGAAGGGATTTGGCCAAGTACAGAAGCAGGAGATGTTTTTTGTAAGAGGCACACTGGTAACCTAAGGGGCATCTCAGGCTATAGCAGAGATGTGGGAAACACTTCAGGGTAGGTCAAACCAGGCTTAGAACAATGGTGGTGAAGAGTTGCATGGGTACTGATACTGTGTATGTGAGCACCAGGAGATGGAGGAGCAGGGCTGCCAAGTTCTCCTGGGCTTTTCTGACAGCATGCACCCACCCTGCCTCTGCCCACCACAGCTAAAAAGATCCCATCAGTGAAGTACACCCACAGCAGCCTCACAGCAAGCCACCAGTGCTCGCTGACCGGCACAACTGACATCGTGTGTGTAACTGAGGAGTGCTGTGTCCTGTCTGGTGCGTGTGAAGACACAGGAGATGTCAGAGGCGGAAGGAATTCACCTGATTTTTGGCAGATGTCCCATCTACAGTTTTGTGCTGCTTGTGCTGGGTGTGGTGCACGAGGTCCCATTGGAGATGCCTTGTGCTCTCACCCCAGAAATTCCCTGTACATCTCTCTGACCCTCCTGACAAGTAACAGAGGGTGCTCTATGCAAAACCATTATTTCCTCCAAAACAAGCAACATGGAGTGCATGGAGTGAATGCAATTTTCTCCCCATTTCTTTCACCAGTGTGAGAATTCCCCACTCAAGCACTCTGCATCTGCACCTGAGCCTGTCCTTGCATGCAGTGACCCAAACGCTCGTGGCTGGCCCCCTCTGGCTGACAGGGGTCCGAGCTCAAGGAATCCACTCCTGAAGTAGCCTAGCTTGTACAAGAGCTCTTTACTGCTAGGGAAGTACCGTGATCTCCAGTGCTGTTTACAATAAATGACAACAACATTTGTCACTTGTACCCAGATGCCTCTGTAATAAGATCCTGATGTATTCACTGGGGATCTAGTGTAGGAGATTTCAGAATGCGTTTTAGGGCTGCATGATAGAAATGTGATAGGAAAGGCAAGAACGTACTGGGTAGTCGCAGCCTTTCTCCTAAGCCTGTGTGAAGTCGTTGCTGAATCTGGGGAGTGCTTAGAGAATTCAAAGCACTATTCATCACACGAGAGCAAGAAGGCATGACTGTGCTGAGCAAAGTGCACTGAGTGGTAGCTCGGAACAGGCCGAGGTTTCTGTGATGTGAGATGGATGTACAGGAACTCAGACTTTACTGGTATATAGCTCTTCTCTTTTCCACCTGTGCTTTTTGTGTTCAGGCTAAATTCTCTCTCTCTCTAGCTCTCTCCTCGCCTCCCTGCCTCATTCCCAATGACTTTGTTATTATATTCTTATTTCCATTCCTCCAAAGGCAGAAAATTTATGCAATGGTAAAAATATGTCTAAATTAACAAGCTGACTTATCCTCTGCTGCTGTCTGCATTACACCATGCTTGGGAGCGGAGGAGTGCGAGTGCTGCTGTTGCTCAGTTTGCTGTGAGCCCTTCTCACATTGAAAGTCATGTCAGGAGTTGAACTTTGGCAATTATTTTTTTTAGCCTCTTATTTTTGGTGGTTCAAAATGAATCACCTTCTGCCACTGTGTCATTTATGACAATGGCACAGGATCCCAGAAAATCACTTTCTGCTATAAAACTGACCCAAGAAATTTATTAGAAAAAGGGAAGCAGTATTAGCCTGAAAGCTACTTTCTCTCTTTTCTTTTCCTTTTCCTGAACAAAGAAATTTTTCATGGTGTTTTTCTCTGTCTCACTTCACTCTTTCTTCTACAGATCTGAAGAAACAGCCACACTCAGAATCTAGGTTAATTAGGCTAAATGCAGAAATCATGCTTGTAACTATAAATAGTCTTTCTGATGAGCCAGGCAAGGATTATACTTCCAAAGATACCATTTAATTTTTGGCCTTTCCCATCTTTTTTACAAACAGAAATTTTAGAGGTCAGTAGATGAAGCCTTTCTTAACCAGAATCTGTAAATCCCTAGTGCCTTGGAAGACCCTCAAGCTCTATGAAATGTTTGAAAATGGAGATGTCAAACACTAATACAGCCTTTGAAACACACTTCCTGACAGTAAGCCAACAGTTAACCTCAATGCAAATTTTGGAAGTTGTTGTTCAGTTTGATTTATTTTACTAATGGGCAAAATAATTTAACTGGAAAATGCGGAGGAGCTATTCTTCATCTCAAGGGTGGTTGGACATGGGAACAAGATGCCAAAGAGCTGGTGGAGCTGGAGATGCTTAAGACTCAACTGGAGAAGGCACTGACCAAGCTGCTCCGCAGGTCCTGCTTCAGGCAGGAGAACTTCCATGTGTCAATTCCAGCCACAGTTATTCTTCCAGCCAAAATTATTTTGTGCTTCTGTCAGATCTAAGAGGCATAGGTGAACAAGCTGTTAAAGCCTTTTATCTCCTTAGTCCTTTACAGAGGTCTGTGTATTTCTAGAGCAAACAGGTGACAAGACCAAGGCAAGATAACTCCTGTAGCAGTTCAACTATGATTTAAAGAGCTGCTCTCAGCCCACTGATGATAGAGAAGTATTTCTTGTTTCCAGTTTCACTATGAGAAGGAACCAAGATAGAAATTGTCATATTTGTAACTTACCAAACACTGTTTTAGCAACTGAAAAGCAACAAAAGATGTTATTTATAGCCATCTTGCAAAGCTCTTCTCCAAGGGTTGGCAAAAAGCTGCCTTCTGAAAGTAGTGCATCTGGGCCACGTATATTGTTGTTTTAGAGATCAAAATAAGTGCATGTATGTATCAACCAGTCATCCCTTCTAGTGCAGCAAAGGGAAAAGGTCCCACACAGCCAGACCTCACAGAAGAAGCAAGAGAGCATGTGCCCGCTGCGCCTTTGGGGATACTGGGAGAATCAGTGCAGCTCGTGGGTGTGCTCAGGAACAGAGCCAAATAGCAGTGTTATGATGACATGATCATTAGCTTGTCATTTGGGTTTTTGGAAGTGGGCTGTATCTTTTATAGTATTCACCTGCTAAATCTGAAAACCTCAGTCACTCTTCAGTATGTTAAAGAGCATGTTGTGACTTCTGCATTTGCAATGATGATTAGTTGAGGGCTGTTAAACACTGATAGACACTGTAGGAAAGGTATAAATATTAAAATCTGTTGAGCTGGTATAACTTGGGCTTCTGCTGAGTCGACAAACTGAAAGCTTTTGTACTCCAGAACCAGCTTACTGCATTATGTGTCATGTGATGACCGGTAGGAATCCCTTTTCTCACACAGTACTCGCTGGGAAACTTTTCAGTGGGATGAATGACTGCGATACTGCAAAAAGGGAGTCCGGGAGCTTCATCTGGGGATTGACTGGTGTGATGGCTCTTGGCTCTCCCTGCGGCCTTGTTACATGGCTCCATTGACATTGGGGGTGACTTCTGCCACCTGGAGATTAGATTTTCCAGTGTGAAACAGGATGGATAATATCCTTTGCCAATCTCTAGAGCATGATGGTGTCTGGAAGACAAACAAAAAAACAGTAGTCAAATAAAGGAAATGTATGGGATCAATACAAGGTCACAAGTTGCTCTGCAGGCAAAACAAGCAATCTATGTTCTTTTGCAGAAATACAGAAATTAGTGCAAACTGCATGGGTTTTGGATTGAGGCTTCTTTGGTGAGTGCTGTGTTTGACTGATGGGTGTAATTTAAAAGAAGAAAGGATGCTATAAATATTTTTAAAGCTAACATAACTCCATCTCTGAGTATCCAGGTCTTTCTGCTTCACAAACTACATATAAAGATGTATGTCCTTAGGAGACAGTAAGTAAAGTAGTAGTGAAGCTTTTATCTCTCCAAACCATAAAATAGGATGACAAAACCAAGGATTATTCACCTAATATCTTACAAATGGAAAATGGAGGATCACTTAAAAGGATGCTGTGAAATATATTCATCCTGTTGCTAAAGCAATGACATAAAATTTACCACTTTTTTGATCACTAATTTAATCATTCAGATGTAATCATTTTAATTATTAGGAATACCTGAAATGTGTTAGTGTTCTTTTTGATTGATATGATGAATAATATTTTTCAAAGGATGGCTCATTAACATCAAAGATGCTCTCATCTAACATCTTTGGTTAAAGTACTTGTTTTGTGCTTTGTGATGGTGAGATGGATCTGACCCAAACAGCTTTATCACCCTAGAGTTTTGGAAGTAGAGAATAGATGTTCATGTGATGGAAAACAGAGCTGGCCAAGTAAAAGATATTACAGTTTATGGGATGAACAATCAAGTCCATTTGCTCTTGCAGGGCACTTCCTTACAACTGGTTCTTATAGAAAACCCTCCCAACACTTTCAAATTACTATACAACTTGTTTGAAAGGGCCAGGCTAAGGAAAGGGATCAGACCAATGTAGGCTTGCCTTTCATAAACAGAACTGACAGCTGTTGGCAATATTAGGCTAGTTTGTTATGAACCCCTACAAACCTGTTGTGGCTTACCCATTACTCACCACCAGATGGTCTGTGTATGGTACACTCCCCTCTGATAAAAGATTAAGGAAGACCAATAGATTTCACCAATTGAAATTTAATGAGGAGTGAAAAGAACTAGGTACAGCTTTGGAAGATGCTTGCATGATTTTTTCCATTTTCAAAATGACCTTGCATTTTTAATGGCTGTAGATTAACACCAGTTATGAATCCGAAGTGTCTAATGTACATATAGACTGGGTTCAGAAAACATTAAGGGATACCTAGGAAGAGTCATAGATTTTACACAGAGTATAGTAATGATGTTGCAGATAAAAATTTAATTATTTAAGAAAAAACAGAAATGTTCTTATTCCCAAAGTCAAGGAAAATAGATCAGAAGTGCTTGCTTTCCCAATTGCTTGTTTGGGGATGAAAAAATTGAAAAAGTTTAAACAATAAAACATAGAAGGACTCGGGACCTGCATCAACACACAAAATTCATTGACTGTTGGCTTATGCCATAAGGACTCACAAGCAGAGTGCCTTAGTTACGTGTTATAGCAAACTCCTGTTGGAGGGCTTATGTCCTTTAGAGAATTAATTTGGGAAATATTGAATTATTAATGTGGAGAGCAACATGCAGTGAAATGCTACTCCTCAAGCTCCACTAAGTAACATACTTGCAGAGGAGGAAGAGGTAGACTTGGGTGAGAGGCCACTCCTTGGTGTAAGAACAGCTGTTTGAGGAGCTTCCCACAGCCAAGAGGGAGCTGCGTCTCCTCTGTCTGAGTCGTGGGCTGTCACTTACAAAGCTGTGATAGCTGCAAAACATTTCTTGCATCTTCTCACAACACGAGTTGTGCCTTGTAGCCTAGTAAAGGAAATGAGCTGAAGAAGATCCATTTGCTTCCAGCTAATACTATCTTCTTCTCGCCCCTTTCTAAATTAGAGATTGACCCTGAAAATTTTCCTGCTTAAGGGCAGTCGTAAATACAAAATGCTGAGTAACAGAACTAGTGGAGGCTAGAAAATGCTCAGACTCTGATGCCAACTTAACCAGGCAGGAGTTAACACACAGCTATTCACAAAGAGCTCAATTTGAATGTGCTGATGCCCAACAAAAGGAGATGGAAGGATGCTCATTAGAACCGACGTCTGTAACAGGAAACCCAGGCAAGCCAAACGAAGACAGAGGTGGTAACAGAAAGTGGCCAAAAAGCAGCTTTAGAAACATTGGGAAGTGTGACTCAAAGAATATTTTCTTTCAAATTCAGAGGAAAGATTCTTCAGAAGCCCAAAAGGATTTGTCTGGAAAAACAAGTCTAAAGAAAAACAAGCCATGCTGCTGTGAAAATTAGAGACATATTATAAGAAAGCTGGTGAAAGAGATAATAGAGAAACACAATTTTATCATCTTTGACCAGCAAATGCTTGAGATCCTACCTTGTGGGCTTTATCAAATTGTTAAAAGCAAAATATTTCAGGAAATGCTCTCATTTGCAATGAAATTATATGTTCTATTTATAATTGGAAGTAAAATGATGTTCTTCTTTGGGCAAGTATTGAAGAATGTGACTATGTATTGACAGGCCTGATCCTACCTATATCTGCTGAGGACTGACTCTCCTAAACCAGTGAAAGTTAGCTTCCTGGCCAAGTTTGTTATGCAAAAGTTTCAAAACATTACAGTGTTGAAAAGTTGTGCTGTATGAAGTCTTGGAGCAGCTGCAAAATATTCTTTGAAGTACCATAAAAACAGGGTGTTGTTACAGGAAGTCTGATTCTCTCTCAACCTTCTGTTGGAGCTGGGAGCGCTCTGAGGAGCAGTCAAGCTGGGATGAAAGATGACTGAAAGAGGACTCTGCTCCTGAAGGGTTTTCTTCTGCTTGCCTCAAAGCTATAATGATCTGCATTTTTATTTTTTTTTTTTCCCCTGTGTTAGCTTTGGCTTATCTGTGCTGTAGGAGAGAGGGGATTTCCTTGGCAAGTGTCTCAGCCCTGAGCAGCCTGGGAAGCAGTGAGAGATGTCCAAGTTCTGCACCTCACATTCTGTTGCATGGAGCAGTTGATGTGAGGAGGAAGGTGGCTGGGAGAAGGTGGGGGGCCAGGTCCCACAGCATGCCAGGCAGGTCAAGGCATTGCCACTGCCTGCACATGTCATTTCCATGAGCTGAGACAACTGCTGTGAGGTTTCAGTTACGTTATGTTCCATGTTTACTCAAGCTCACTCATCTTCCCATCAAATGAGACACTTTTCCCACTCTCCAGGAAATGCTGCTGTATTCTTTTCGGTGTTGTGTTCAGAGGTTGCCTGTGATCTAATTTAAAGCATCACAGAAGCTCCTGTGGGGCACTGCTGCAGTTTCTGTGGGACTGGCAGCAAGACCAGCTACCTTGGAAGCAAATATGTGATTTTTTTTGGTTGGAAGTAATTTGTATACTGCTGGGTTCAGTGACTGGGCAGAAAAAAACACATCTATATTTGTTGCCATGTGCTGCAGAGTTATAGCCGATATGATAAAACAGTCAAATATGTTTGGGGTTTTTCTTTAATATGAAGGACAAAGTTCAAATTCATTGTGCAAAAAAACAGAGATGCTTTTATCTAGAAAATAAGTTTTTTAGCCTGTTTGAACTCAAAATGAGAAGAAACCTGCTACTCGCTGAAAGTGAGGCTCTGGGAGAGCCAATAAGAGCAAGGACAACTTGAAATATTTTAAAAATCAGACTTTGATCAGCGTATTGGAAAGGGATTTTAGGGTGTGCATTTATGTGATAACTGAAGACCAGGCTTGAGGCCCAAGGATGACTTTCTAATCCAGGCTAAACCTCACCTGGGCAGGGAAGAGATTTGGGGAGAGCTGCAGGTTTGTCAGAATCCAAAAGTAGCATCAGACACCGAAGCGGGAAAGTCCATTGTGTGATAAGAACATTTCCGCAAGCATTGGAAGCAAAGCACTTCGAACTACACAGCATTGACAGCTGTGCTTTGTTACACAGGTGAAATAATTTAGCAGCTTTTCCTCATATGTCCCTATTTAGTAAAGATGGAAAACTTTGGAAAAATTTGATCCTTTGTGCTGCTGTTTGCACCTTGTTTAAGGTTTACAGGGGAGCTGGAAGATGCTGCTGCTCTGGCTGGTCTCTGTCCTGCTGGGTAGGGAAATTGTCCATTAACCAGAATCTTCATACCAAACAGCTCATTAATTTTTGGCTTGCAATTGGTGTTCACCTTACAGAAATATTTCAGTGCACTCACTGCCTATCCTGATACTGACCAAGTTGTCAACCACCTTCCAGGTTAGCCATTGGTCACTGTCTAGAAGCAGTTCTTTTTCAGGCACCTTCATGCTGCAGAAAGGCTGCAACTCCTCCTTACCTTGGGGCTGTTGCAAGCTGAGACCTGCCAGGGGCTGCAGCTGGGGAGGGACCCTGACCCATGTTCACCACCCTGCCCCATGTTCCCCAGCCTCTTCAGAGTCTGTCTACTGCTCCAAGGTCTTTTTTTCATCTGGGAAACTCATTACCCACACAGATCTGGAGGATTTCATAACTGACCAAGACACCATGTATATGAATATAGTACATATACATTCAAAATATGGTGAGTGTCCAAACAACCCTTCCGCACAGTGTGTCTGACTGTGGCTGAGTGTAAGAGTTCAAGGTAGAACTTCACTCAGTGTAGTTTAACGAGTTTCTTTTACGTTGTTTCATATATGTTCCTACTGGTTGTTGCCTTTTGGTCATTCTTTTTGGCTAGGTAATTCATTTTTCCATAGGGCTGCAGTCAGTAGCAGCACCATGTGTTCAGCCCATGCTATATAAATATATCTCCATTACACTGTGTTTGTGTGCTTCCCAATCTGTGCATCCTCCTCCATGCAACACCACCTCTGCATCTACAGACCTTCGTTAACGTAATGGTGGACCCTTTAGTGTTTAAACTGTTTTTCTCAAATTCCTCATTACTGCAATTACTTAGCAGTAAGAGTTAGGTTAGGCATTTTTCAAAGCAGCACTTAAGTACAAAGTGAACCTCAAGAAGCCTTAGATAAGTGATAAATTTAATTTTTTTGTGTGAACTGAAAGAATACATATAAAATTACAATTCTCAGCCACAGGACGCTGAACTATATGGCTTTCTGGTCTGGCCCAGGAGGTCTGTTCTTATGTACCAGCAGCATGGAAAGGGATGCAGATGACCAATCTTGAATTTGCATTCATAAAAATCTCATTTTAGCTATCTAGTCTGATCAAGACAGCATGAATCGTTTGAACCATCCTTGCACATAATCTTATGTCACCCAAGAATGATGCTAAAACCTGTGTTTGTAGCTGGTTGGATCAAAACCTTTTAGTATACTTTTGGATGATTTTTTTTGTCAGCTGCAGTTTACACTTGACTCATCAGTGTCATAACTGAGAAAATGTTAAATCAGATTGTACTCCCAGTGCTTGAAACTGTCCTCATTCTTTCTTGTGGTGCCCAACATCATATTTTTTATGTGAGGCCTTTAATGAATAACTATAAATAAATCCTAGGACAGGTACAGTTAGAAGATTAGTAAGTGCTAGAATTTTACACAGGCAAATATAAGTTATGGAGGCTTACACATAGTCATACTGGAAAGGACTTATTTTCTGCCAATTTAATGTAGTAATAGCAGATAATAATGCAGCTTAGACAGAGTTCTCAAGTAGAGCAGGAGGTTGTTTATGCTTTTGTGGCAGGCCATGTCATGCTGGAGCCTGGGTATATTGCATAAATGTTGTAAGCATCAAATATATCTCGGGGAAGCAGCTAGATGATGAATCATCCAGTTGGAGAGGTCCCAAGTCACTGTTTATCTTTATTTACCTGCATTTTTTTGCAGGCATTTAGAGCTTTTTCCTCTGCAGAGAAAACTTTATTATGTATAATCTGTCTTCTTTTCCTTCTTCATTTTTTAATATGTTAACAGGAAAAAGGCTTGGCAGAAATTGAAAAGAGCATGGCAGGCATGGGGAAATAGACATTTCCAAGACAAAAATTCTGTTCTACAGCTAGAATTATAGAAATTGCCCTAAAAAAAAGAGTAAATGTTATTATTTTAGAACATGAAGGATAATAATTTAGAATCTTTCTCGTTTGTGTCATTTCCTTGTTCAGATCCCAAAAGACTTTTGGAAAGTAACTGAATTTAATAACTATAGGAAACCATATATAATTTTCTGAATTTATGCAGCATTGCCTGAACAGTTTGATATGGACATTGGGAAACACCCTGTGTGATGAGGGATATGGTAAGATGCCTAATGGCGTGGAGCAACAAATTAAAACAAAGACATTTTGCCCATTAAAAAATCCCCCAAACAAACCTGTAGTAACCCCAAATAAATCATAATGGATTTAGGAATGGCAACAGGAGGTGGTAAGGATTCACCAAGATGAAGGTGCAGATATGTTCGCGTCCCCTCTGAATCGATAGGAACCTCGTGGTCCCCAGGGAACTTCATGTGAAGCGAGGTGCCCTTCAGTACAGATAAAAGTACTTTCACATTAGCCTGATCTCCCAAATTCAAAAGAATATCTCAGCATAAAAATGTTCAAAACCTGGACCATAAAATTAACTATTTCTGAGGCAAAAGCCTTCACTGGACTGATATCATGGAGAAAAGCCTCTGAATTGTCAGTCAAGAGACCAAATGATAACTTAAGCTCTTCTCCCAGTGCTTTAATCCTAAATTTGAAGAAACCAATTCATCTGAATGATGAAAGACTTGAGACATAGCTAAGAGCATGACACTGTAGCCTACATTTAAGAAAGATGCAGGAAGGAAGAAAATCCATTCTTTCAAGGGTTGTCTCTCTTTTTGCAGGAACAAAAATGATTTCTTGAGAAAATAACCAGCTGCTCCCTCCTTACCACTATATCTATCTCAGACTGTGATCTGGAGGTACCTTTTGTATTATTCCCTGGCACTTCCTTTCTGGAAACAGCTGAAGATATGGAAATGGAAGCATTTTCACCCGTTCAGGCATGCAAAGACAGAAACAGATTTAAATCAGAAAAAAAGTCTGAGGTCTGAGGACAAAATTCCATCAAAGCAGAACTATTGGCTCCCTTGCTCCTTATGGTATTTCCAGAATTAAAATATCTCATAGTACAGCTCATGGGCTAAGTCCTTTCAGTACTACCATGATGAATGCAGAGCACCTCTTTGTAGATCAATTCAGTTATCCTGAGAGCAAAATATATCCCTTTAGGAACAATTTTAATAAAACTGAAATCATATTTTTTTTTTTTTTTACTTTTTAGCTGGCAGCACATCATTTCCTTAAGGTATAACTGAAGTCAAGAAAGCCTTTTGTTGCTAGCTCAGACTCCAGAAGATTATCATTAAAATGCAGCACATCATTTCTAAATCTGTAATTGAACTTGTGACGTACTAAAAATTAAACTCAGGTAGATGAAGAAATCTGAGGGGAATGGGCAGTACAATCCTTTCAAAATGCAGAAAGGCTAGTCTATTTTCTGCCTGTTGCTTAAACCTGAAGACAGCTGCTTTAGATTTAGATTGAGTGCTCAGCTGTGTATGAGATTGGCAAGGTGGAGGTAGTGATGAGTCAAGCAATTGTGGGCAAAATCCACTCTGATGAAAAAAAATCCAACAACTAAGCACCAACTGTTCTTGTCACTTTTGGAGTCAGGTGCTCAGTGATAGAATTAAGTCCTTCACTCGATCTGGTGTGCAGAAACACCTCTGTCTTTAAATAGATGTTTTGATGCACTGCATGAAAACAAGTATTTCAGAGACTGTTAGTGACAGTGCTAAGCTTACTTTTTCTCAGATATGATGCAGAAGAGGCTGAACTCATCCTGGTGCACTTTTTAGCTTTAGATGATGATATGCTTTCCTCTGCTCTTTTACAATTTGATGAGCCAATCAATATTCATTGATTAAGATGATTGATTTTATGTGCAGAAAAAATTAACACATATAAGGATTTAAAGTTTGTTTTCTGCTTTTGCTAAATGACAAATGACTTTCTATCATCGCATTTAGGTCTCTGTTCCCAACAGATTTACCTGCTGATGCAGTGACTTTTGCAATATCCAGTTTTTAGGTATTCGTCTCTCAGAGTTGAACAGAGGAATCAGTTTTCAGTAGCTGTACTCTCTAGAGAGTGCATGAGAGGAACTAAACTCTTCAGCATGGGATTAGGGGGTTGGACTAGATGACCTTTAAAGTTTCCTCCCAGCCCAACACTTTCCACGATGCTGTGATCCAGAGCCATCAGCATGAACTAGTCATAATGAAACAGGCAGGTTGAGAGAAGGTCCCTGCCTTTCTCCTGGCCCTATGTGTCTTATGAACAATGAAACTTGGTCTCCCAAGTTCTGAATGAGTGTTCAAAATATTGATCTTCTCCCTAAGTGGTGGCTTTTCCAAATTCTATGGTCAGAGCTTTGTTTTATATCAGGGTCATTCTTACTGGGCAAGCAGATGGAAGGTCTGACAGATAAGTCCTTAGCAAAAATAGGAAGAGAAATTCCAGATTTTTGGGTCTTGGACATCTCAACCATGAGCTAAATTGTACTAACCTTCCCCCTGTAGTCGGCACTGGTGAGGACACACCTCAAACCCTGTGTTCTGTTTTGGGCCTCTCGCTACAAGAAAGACACTGAGGTGCTGGAGTGTGTCCAGAGAAGGGCAACAAAGCTGGTGAAGGGTCTAGAGCACAAGTCTTACAAAGAGTGGCTAAGGGAACTGGGGCTGCTCAGACCGGAGAAGAGGAGGCTGAGGGGAGACCTTATTGCTTTCTACAACTGGCTAAAGGGAGGTTGTAGCAAGGTGGGGGGTCGATCTCTTCTCCCATCTAACAAGCAATACGACAAGAAGAAATGGCCCAAAGTTGCACCAGGGGAGGTTCAAATTGGATTTTAGGAAAAAAAAAAAAAAAATCACTGAAGGGGTTGTTAAGCAGTGGAACAGGCTGCCCAGGGAAGTGGCTGAGTCACCATCCCTGGAGATATTTAAAATGTGTAGATGTGGTGCTTAAAAGCATATGGTTTAATGGTGAACCTGGCATTGCTAGGTTAACTGTTGGACTCAGTGATTTTAAAAGTCTTTTCCAATCAAAACAATTCTCTGATTCTAGAATGAAAAAAAAAAAGAAAAAAAGAAGTAACATTTCCAGGGTTTGCGGCTTGATTTCCAGAACTGCAGGGAGATAGAATACTTGTTTATGTCTGTGCAATGTCATGCCATGTAAGAGGGCATCTCTAAGTTGTCTTGCTCCTGCAAAGACCTGATGGCTTTACATGGGGGAAGATGGGTACCCATGTTTTTAAAGGCAGCCAGGAGACTGCAGTGAATCACAGCACCTGACAGCTGGCCTGGTCATGGACTTTCTGTCTAAAGTGGTTCAATTTTTACTATAAACTGCACACACTTCTGCATATAGCACACATTTTTTTAAAACACTGCGGATGAATGGTGGCACAGAAGAGCCACAGACATTATTTGCAATGTCTGGCAACAAAAGACAAAAAGAAATCCATCTGTCATACTGACTACCCTTAACTTCATAGCGAAAGGCAGATTTATAGGATAAACATAAATTAGACATTAGGCAAAGATGAAAACTGTAAATTAGACATAAAGGGTTTTTTTGAGGAGGAGGGTGATGTTTGCAGAGATGGAGAGAGAGAGAAGAAGCAAATAACTTTATGTCTCTGTGGAGGGAATTAACCATCAGAACAAGTTATTACAGGCAATGGCCAATACCAAAGCACTCCATCTCTTCAGATAACTGGATATCTCCCAGGAAGATGTACATTAACGAACAAAGGGTTATACTTCGACCAAAAAGGAAGGTATTGGGCTCAATACACAGCTGGTATGTAACGGTAAGTCTCACATAGGTTATCTTTGGTGATTTTGTGGTCCTATCAGGCCTTAAATTGTTTAAATATATTTATCTGTGAGAAGCTCTGCCCCTCCCCCCAGTTACTCCGTTGGCAGAAGAAGCCTCTTCTGCAAGCACAGTCTATTCTCCTGGTAGAATTTCTGCCACGAAGGCTCTGCGCCAGAATTTCTTCCAGTGAAAGCAAATGCAAACTAAAGTTGAACGTATCTGAGACTGAGGAAAGAAAAGAATAACAATTGACTAGCCATGTATTAAAGACTTATCGCTATGTATCAGTAATAAATATTGGAGTATCTGAGTACAGATCTTCAATTGAAATAGGGGATAATACTTTCAAATGTCCCTTAGGAATGTAGCCCTCATTCTGCCCATAGAAAGAAAAACTAGTGCCAGCCAGTCCAATATCATCAAACCTTAATCACAAAGGAAACCTATAGAGTTCCCATTTATTGTACTGCAACAAAGAAAACTCTGAGCCAGGAAGGTCAAAAGAAATATTCCTATTGTATCTTGGGTCTAGGAGACAATTCAGTCTTCCAGTATGGTCAGATTCTCTCCCGTATCAGTCAGGAAGAATAAAAATTAAGTTGGTATTAAAGTTTTTGCACCAGTCTTTAGCAGAATAAATATTTTTCTGTATGTAAGAGAGAAAATCAAATCCGTCACCTGGTATTTCTATAGAAAGTACTTCATGTATTAGAATCTGTAAGCTTTTATTATGTCTCTTTGAGTTGGTCTGTTCAAACCCTTCAGCTAAATATTGACTTTTTACATAAAGAATATAGTGATATACATAGAAAATGGGTCAACAGGCCAAGAAGGAATGCAGGCTGGGCAGCAAATCAATGGTGAGCTTCAGTTCTTCAGGGCATAGGATGAAACGAGGCATTTTACTTGCGTACTTATTTGCCTTGTAGTTTAGAGCTGTACAGAAATTCATTCTTTCTCCAAATGTGGTCATCCCATTTGAGTATTGTTGATTCAAATCCTTTAATGGCCATTATCCTGGACTTCTGAAGTCAATGCATTAGAATATTAAAGAAAGAAAGATTAAGCCTTTCAGTGAGAACTATTCCCCCAACTTTTTTCTTTTTCTTTTCTTTTTTTTTTTTTCCTTCTCAGCAATACATATACTTTTAAGCTGCTAAATTTCTGGGATACATTTCATCTCACACTTTTGGATCCTTCTCATATTCCCTTCCAGTCTTTGACTGGAAAATTTTTTCATCTTAACCTGTCTTTAAACAATCTTTCTTCAGCCATAGTTATGTGTGCATACATGCATGTGCATCTATATCTATTTATATTTGTGAAAAAGCTCTTAATCTTCTAAAATAATATCTCATACTACAAATCCACTCTGTTATAGCCTAATGTGCTATAACAATAGAAATACATAAGGATAATGAATTTATATATGGCACAGACATTTATCGTGAGAATAACAACTTGAACAATTTTTCTTTCATGTGCCCTTGATTTTGACAGAATGTATATTGTAAGTCTGTAGGAGTCAGAGCTTTTCATTAGAGCCTATCCCAGATTCTTTACTTCATTACAGCTTTTTCTTTTATCAGCCCCAAAAAGCTGTGCTACTTCTTGCTTTCAGGTTGTGAGGAATTCGAGCAAATTTTGTCTTCATTGTTCCTTTCCATTTTTGATGCTCAGGTGGAAAATCACCCTCTGACATCATGCATTTTAGTTCATTCTACTTAAAAAAACCCTAAGGTAATTGCAAAAGTCAATTCAATTTGGTTTTCCAGGGCACTAATGGGAGAATAATAAATGGATGGCTTTTTCACAAGACAAAATGTATGTTGAATAGCTTGGATTTTGTAACCTGATTTAGATTGGTGTCATGCACAGCACTTTCCAGAGCAGATTTAAACACTTGCTCCCTTTGGGGCTCCAAACTCTGCCTTTTTTCCCAGGGATCTGTGTGAGACAGAGGGGCTGAAGGAGTAAGGCAAGAGTTGATCTTTTTTTGCAGGGTTTCCGTCCTGCAGCAGCTACGGATGATGCACAGCCATCTCTCCTGTGTAGAGGCTGGTAGGACAGTGCACAGCCAGAGATAGGCTTCAGAGAAGAATAATTTGTAGAATCAAAGAATACCAGCTCTGAGGGGACCTCAGGGATCATCTGGTCCAACCTTTCTTGGCAAAAGCACAGTCTAGATAAGATCGATCAGCACCCTGTCCAGATGAATCTTAAAAGTGTCCAATGTTGGGGACTCCACTACTTGTCAGAAGAGATTATTCTAATAGCTGATTGCCCTTGTTGAGAAAATATTTTCCTTGCGTCTAATCAGAATTTCCCCAGGAGTAACTTGTACCCACTACCCCTCCTCTTTTCCATGTTAATCGTTCCAAAAAGAGGGTCTTCATCTTCTTCATAGCCTTGCCTGTGGCTGGGTCCTGGAGGTGCCAGAGTGGTGGACAAGCAGCCGCCTGGAGTTGCTTTAGCCAAGGCAGTTTGAGAAGAGCACGTGTACCTTCATGCATCCCGGAGTCAATGCTAGTCCTTGATGTGCTGCGAAGGCTGGAGGCATGGCCACAGGAGTGTGTCCCTGGTCACTGGCCCCACTGCTGCAGGAGGAGATCTGAGTCACTGCGGCTGACCTGGAGGCTATGCTGCCAAGTGGTGAGGCTAGGAAGTCAGCCTGAAGCCAGGAGGTGAGTTAGAGGCAGGTATTTCATTATTTTCAGGTCTCCAAAGACACTCAGAATTCAGGCTTTGTGAATCTATTACTGCTTTCCACTAAAAAATGGAGGAAAGTAGTTTTTACAGATATGTGCAATCCAGGGAAGTAATTAAGTGCCAACCCCATTTTAATCAATGTGCCTAAGTAGCTTTCTTACTCAAAATAGTCATTTACATATGCAAACCAAGTATTGTACATTTTCATGGAGAAGTTATAAGTTGTTATTACACCTTGTCTTCGTAACCATATTTATTTTAGTTTGACTAAGTTGTTGCCTTTTATCCCACTAATTTTGAATCACCCAATGGTAAATACATGGGAATAATACTACAATTGCAAAGTACATTCACTGGGATTATCCTTCTTGATAATTAATTAAAATAAAGAATTTCTTAACATGGCTTCATATTGTATAATTTTTTAGGAGCGGGACACATTATCTCTATTTGAGTTAAACAGTGATAATTTTCAGTCAGTAGGTAACCTTCCAATTACCTGATTTAGTTAAAATTATAACCATCAACAAGCATATGTGGTACAATTAGAGCCATTCTTGAATTATTATAAAGAAAGGGTAATAAATTATTCTCCATGTCCACTTAAAACAGTAAAAGAAATAATAGGATTAATTTTCAGCAAGTAAGATTTAGGTTAGGCTTTAAAAGAACTTTGCAATACTGAGCAGTAAAAAAACCCCAAACAACACAGCCTCTGGACTCTCCATCACTGGAGATGCCAGATTAGACAAACATGTAGCACAGCCTCTCTTAAGGGATGGCACCTTACACCTCTGGAAATCCCTTTCATCCCATGGCCAGTGCTTTTCTGTTTTTGCTTTGAACTTTGTCATTTTCGTCTTTCGTACAGTTGTTTTTAAAATATGTTTTAGGAAGGTTCATTGTGCTTTTTCTTTATTAAGCATTTTCTCAAAGCACGTATTTATGACTTGCAACAGATTCTTGCTAACAGGGCAGGTGATGTTTTGCTTTCATTTATATGGAAATTTCGAGATTGTAAATTTTCAGCTGTGTTTGTGCTTAGAGAAAAATGTTTCCTAGAAATGTTATTTTAATGGAGAGTTTCAGCTGATCTTTTAGTCTCTGTACCTCAGAGATGAGCAAAGAATATGGAGACATTTTGCCCTTAATATAGTTTTCATTGTGTTTGCTCAGAAACTTCCTACTGACACCAGGATCTTCAGAGTGAGTGCACTTAAAGAATAAGGCAGTGGCAGAAATACATACACATTAGTATTAAAGACACTCATGTGTTCAGACCATCACTTTCCAGGTTGCTTATTGCTTATTTTCCCCAGGCAGCATTTTCCACAAATAATAGATTATCCTATCATTTCATTCCTGTTCTCTTAAACAGGTATTATGGTGTTAAGGATGTAATTATAGAAAAGAAGCAAGAGGGGGAAAAAAAAGAAGACGAATTCCACTTAGGTAAAGTGTGGTTCTTTGGCAGTTTCCTGAAAGCTTTTCATGTTTTGCCTTATATAAGTAATTCAGAAAAAAAAAAAAAACAACCAGGACCTGATAAGCTTTCTTTTGTGCAACGCTGACAACGCATCTATTGGCTGCAGTTACCAACACATGCCAAAACTGGTTGCAATAAATAGTTGCCTTCTCCTAAGAAAAAATGTAAGAATAAGATTGTATTAGTATGCAAAGTGCTTTCCATTTATTCATTATACGCTTTCTGAGATTAGTGCCTCTAGTGAGTCACTCGTGTTTAGGCCAGAAGAAACTTAGATACTTAAAAGATATGCAAATTCTTTATGAAGTGGACTCAAAGCACCAAATGACTTCCAAAATATCTTGTTGTGTATTGGAAGCCTGTAAATATGGGATTATACTGCATCTATTACAGGAAGTAATGCAGACTTCAAAACAGCTTATGTTTAAAAAAGAAAAATAAATCAGGATTTCAAAATACCTTCCCTATAAATAAGCTATTTATGATTAAGTCTACAATCTCCTAGGGCTTGTACTGTACCAGCACATTAACGAAGATGACAGAAACATTCAAAGGCTGATAGTGATGGGTTTCCATATTGCTGGCAAACTACAAGAAAAGGGTAATAAAAAGAAATTCTATGTGATCTTGTAATTATGGTTAGAGTATAACTGGCTATTTTGAAATCATAATTTTAATACAAGGTAAAAACCCACAACCTACAGAACTGTATTTTTTCTTATCTAACATTTAATATAGGATACATTTTCAGGGTAATTAGGAGTTTCTAATTTGCAAGACTGCCTCTCATTTGTTATTAGAGCAGTAAAGGTGAGAAGCAAATTTTATTTTTGCATGTGCTTGATGGTAAAATCAAATGATTAAAAAAATCCCACCTAAATTAGGCTGAATAAGTCATTATTCTCTTTTTTTGAGGCCTAACAGGGTCTAAGGCACTAAAGTTCAGTGATACTAAGCAGCATCTTGTCCAAATTTTTGATTCAGTGCAAAGAAGCACATCCAGATCTGACCCACTGTGGTGTCTGCCTGGTCCTTGTTTTCATTCTCGCTGGTTTTTGCTGTATATCAGTGCTCCAAGTCCTGTTTAACCTAATTGCACTTAAATTCTTTTTGATCCTGAAAGAGCCTCAGCTACAAAGATACCCAAATAATATTATTAGAGGTGTGTTCACAAGGAAATAAGCGTAATCGCATCACCTGAGCGATATGAAACAAGACTGCTCGAAGTAATATAGATTCCATTTGAGGAAACGGATCTCCCATGACCAATCTCCCCACGTGTTTTACAATGTGCTTTTTTTTTTTTCCCCCATAGAATCATAACCTGAGAGGGCAGGAAAACAGCACCATCTGTTTGATTTTTCCGTACAAATAGTGAAGATGCTCCCCTTCGGTCGCGCGTGAGCCAGCTGGGAAGCTGCGGGAGGACGTGAGCAGCCAAGGCACCTCGGTGGCTGTGGCAGGCACAGTAGGAAAGCAGGGTGAGATAGCCTGGCATCCTCCTGCCCAAGCCCCACTGCTGTCAGATCAAACAGTGTTTCTCTCTGGCCTTATGAACCCTGGTCCTGTTTCGTGATCATTTCACGTTGGGGAATGGGGCTCAGAAGAAGAGCACAGCTCTGTCCCAGGGTGTCCCGATGCTTGTGCTTCCCACAGAGATATCGTCTGGCCCACTTCTCACAGGATTTTAGCAGTGTTCCCCTCTTTGTCATTTTCTAAAAGATAAATCTATGTGTTTGTTTCTTCCTCTGAGTTTTCTGGCTTTGTCCTTTTCTCATCTCACGTCCATCTTGCTCAGCTCACAGCAGCACAGCTCTGTCTGCAGGTTCTTCCTTGGTGAAGCGCTGCAAGAGATATTTTTCCCCTAAACGAACCTGGCAAATCGCTGCAGAGTGTTTCTGTTTATGAACTGACATTTGCTGCTCAGAAAATACTTCACTGTAAACTCTCCACTCGGCTATAGATACAATAGTCCTTTAGAATTTGTTCTAAAGCTCCAATCCCTCTTTCAGGCCTTTGTCTGAGCAGGCTAGGGGAGAAAAAGAAAAATGACAAAGTTATATTTGTTTGGTTTTTTTTTGCTAGCAGAGAAAAATCTCACAAAGGCAGAAGAAGCCCCATTGAGACTGTTTTTGCAGCCACATATCATTCTAGGGCAATATATCCTTGGCTGGTGTAAATAAAAAGGAAAATGTGGACTGATCTGCATGGAGTCGTTCCAATTTACAACAAAGCAACTTCTGCAACATTAATGAAAATTATTTCCAGGAATGCTTACTTGTTATGAAAATTTATCCCACATAAGGTTAGTCTTTTATAAGACTAAGCCATGCTAAACAAACGGCTTATTGCAGCTATACGGGACGGCGTTTTAAAGTTCGCATTTACTGTCTTACTTCAAATGCTTCGTAGCATGAAAAAGTAAAATCTGACATCAGCTGCAGCAAACTATCTTCCTTGAGATGAGATGAGCACCTTTAAAATCATGAGGATAATCTCAATTGACATGCAAATTACGCAGCCTAAACAGGGAAAAAGCTAATCCTTCATTTACTCTTGGAAAATACAATTTGGTCTGCTGTAACTGGCGCTTTCCAAGAGATAAATTTCTCAACATGATTAATATCACTGGCAGAAAATTGTATCAGTAATATATGTAGAGCACAAAGGAGGCTTGGAGTAATGTAATTCTGTTCATTTTTTTTTTTTTTTTCCATGAAAGAGAAGGGTAGATTATGCCATCTAGTTAAGCCTTTACATATTCGAATGCAAAGCACTATATTCAAATTCTACTCTCTGCTAAAAAAGGAATAAATTTGTACCTGCAGGTTTGTAAACCCTCAAGGTAGTGATTTAAATGAAGAAGTGACATTTTGGAATGGGGTGAAATTTTAAAATCCCGGCAAAAAAAAAGATTCTGAGTTCTTCAAATTACATTTTGCCCTGAAAAACCTGATATTGATGAAGGTCTAGAGGAAAGGCAGTGATGGTTCCCTTTATTTTTTTTAGAAGGACAAACTTTTCTTATCCTAAACTTTTAACAGCAGTGTAAAGGATTAGAGGAAATTGCAGAAATTATATTAAATAACATAACTAGCTCAAAACAAATTTCCTTGAAATGATGAGTAGATCTATCTCAGCACTTTGAATAGGTGGAGCTTCTTCTGAATCCAGGCAAACGACCTGGACCTTAACATTTTTTTTGTATGCTTTTAAGTGAGCAAAAGAATTATTGCATCAGACACGTGAGGTTGAAGGTCTGTTTTACCTGAGTTAATTAGGTATAGTACCTATCACCTATAGGTGATCCTGCTCTGCCAGGGAGGCTGGACTAGATGATCTTTCCAGGTCCCTTCCAACCCCAAACATTCTGTGATTCTGTGATTTGTCAAAGAGCAGGTAGATACCTGTTGCCAATAATTTAGCACCATTAACAAATTATGAGATAATAGGGTTATGTCAATTTCTTCCAGTTTTTTGGTTTTGCTTAATAATTAATTATAGCACTGTAGATTCAAGAGAGGGTGCACATCTCATAATCAATGTCTCCCATAGAGAAGAAAAATAAAACTGAGCAATCCCATGTGCTCTGAAGAGACATATATTTTTATTCTTGTGCTGGCTGAAGGGGAGCTTTAGCATCGTCTATGAAACAGGTAACTAGGAATTTCATCTGGCACTGAAGTAGACTGTCCCTCTGCTCACATATGTGCTACACATAAAATGGAAAAAAATAATTCAAAATTTGTGTTGCTGTGAGGTGCTAACTGCTCCACTGAGACCTCCAGAAATGTGATGGGAGGTGGCTCATCCATGTCCCTTTCCAGGATGAAGACTTGCAGTGTTGGGTTGCCTCTGGCCTTGCCAGCTTTTCCCTTTTCAAAGGAGCAACTGCTATTTATTTGTTTCCCTTCATCAAAGTTACTCCAGGTAAAAACTGCTGGTCATTCTTGGGTGGCACAGCAAGCAGCATTGCTGCAGGGCTGCCATAAAGGCTGGTGTACTGTGCTTTTAAAGTCACTGAAAAATAGAAAAGGAAAAAATATCTTTTTGTCATCTTTTGTTGTGCACATCATTTCATTAAATCCAGTGGCAGATGTGCAAATTAATATTGGATCAAAACCTTAACAACTGTTTAATTTTTAACTTTTCTCTATTCTTTTCTTTGAATGTTTTTTGCTGTTAAGTATTTCATATGAAGCAGCTGTTAATGGGTACTGTAGTAATTATTTGGCATATAATGTGTTTGATGTGGATTTTGGAGACAATTTTGTGTTTAAACACTGAACTGCAGAAAGGAATGTTTTGTTATTTGATGGGACGGGGAGAAACAGTTTCTTGTGGTTTCTTGCAGCAGGATTTAAGGTGTCTCACCACTGGCAGCTACCATAATGTCATAGTGATAAAGATTTTGCTTTCTATGGGACATAACAGCCAATGAGTCTTTTTAATTCTGCAACTGGCCCACACATCCCAGCGGAGTTGTGTATAGAGGCTGCAGACTCCTTTCCTCTTCACAGTCCCTCTACAGCCATCAGGGTGATGATTCTGAAGGGCCATGCTGCAAGGAACAGAATTCAGCATGGGCGAGGTAAGGATCAGGTTTATGAAGGTATTCATGACTCTTGATATGCAGAGATTTGCAACGTTATGGTGTTATGGTCAACACTCTCAGAGAGGAACCTGTAAACTGCTGAGTTAACCCGAAAATGTGTGGGATTAAATAAACAAGTGCTTCATAACAACTTCATACATGACCAGAGAGGTGACACGCTTTTGGGGCAAGTCTCATTTCTTTCATGGCTGATGAGGTTCATACCTCTTCAATACTGAAATAAAACTAAGATAGGAAGATCTATAAAAAAAAAAATTACATCCTCGTTACCTTGCATGCATGGGTTTTGCTACATGCATGAAATTGCAGAGTAAATTCTACCTCAGAGTGATTCTGATTTATACTGGTGGGTGAGCAAGAAGAATCAGGTCTGACACTGAGTTGCTCAGCTGCACTGCTTTCACTCCTTGCTTCCAAAGAGTGCTTCAGAGTGCTTATAATAAAAAGCCAGCTCCTTTTTCACAGATCAGTGCTCTGATTTACTACCTCAAGCATCCTGGAGAAACCTGGGATTACTGTAATGGTTGCGGTCCTTCTCTGGCATAAACCTGGTCAATCTCCTTTTTCTTATTTTTTTCCCCTCAAAGGCCTTTAGGAACTATTGTGCATTTTCCAACAAAATTGCATTTGTAAATGTTAATATTATAATGTCTTTAAACAATGCCTAATTACTAAAAAACTAAGTCCAGGGCAGATGCCAAGCAGGTACACATCCACCTGACTGCTTAATGTCCTTTTATTCTAGTCTAATAAGTTAAGGAACAGAGAAATGACAGAAATGGCTATATCTTAATTTCTGCCCATCTGATTGCAACACAGAGATTTCTACTTGCAGATACCTGCACAACAAGTTAAAGTAGTTCTATTTTCAGACAAGCAGAGCCTAATGAGCCGAGTGTGAGATTGGAAAGCTGGCCATTAAAGTTTAGAAGTAATTGGCTAGATTTTTCTGTTGGTGCAATTTGTCCAAGCTCTATCAAATTTATATCATCATCAGTGCACCAAATGAAGTATAGAGCTGTAGTTCCTCTGAACCTTTAGCATAAAAATCTATATGAAACATGGAAATTCTGGACAAAAAGATTTACCATTAGGAAAAAGGCATGGAGTTAAGAAACCGAGACATTACAATGGGAAGGAGATACAAATTGTGGTTGCATCTTCAACCACAGGCAACCAGCTTAGTAATAGAAATAACATTTTTCTGTGTGGAGGAAGGATATGTTCATATTTCCATGTGGTTCATGTGACCAGTCATTAGTCAACGTATGCTTTCTTCATCTGCAAATTTTCTCCCTGTGCACTAGGCACTTCTGAAGAGCAGAATCTCCTGTAGCCTCTCAGACTGAATTGCAAAGTATGGCAGTACATTCGTGTTGACTGGTCTGACCTCTTAGAGGTAATTGGGTTTCCAAATTCAAAGTTGCATCTGACATCAATCAGTTGTCAAATTTCATTAACTCTCACACCCTGGGTTCCAGGAAGATTGACTGTACATGCCTTTATGGTTAGGAAAGCACTGAAACTCTGACAAGCCTTGATAACTGAAGTTGCATGAGAGAATGTCTTTAATAAATGCTGGCTCACTTTTCTGCAGGGTCCAGATTTCTCCAAGTAAAGGCTATCATCCCAAGCTATAAATATGTATAGCTATAAAATAAATATAGGTACATATGGAAGTATACATGGAGAGATATATATCACTCTCTTGATATATCCTTAATATGTACACACACACACACACACACACATGTACATACATACCTACACTTTAAAAAGAATCCCTACACATTCAAATTCCCACCCGGAAAGAGATGCCTCCTATAGTTTGCCAGAGGAATTGTCCCATCACGCTGATTCCATTGTGAAGCAACAATGTTCAGGTGCTCCTGCTTTAGTAGACAGAAAGAGTCAGAAGCATGCGTGTATTAAAACAATACTAAAAATACTCCTTGGGTTTAAAAATGTGCATTGTAGGTCAGTAGAGATTTGCAAAACAAGTTACTGTCATTCTAATGAGGAAATTCTTCCAATTTTAACTCTTTAACCTGTATAAAGGATCTAATTGGAGCATATGCATAAATCACTTCAATGTGGTAACGCTTCCTACTTGCTATATTGTTTCCTTACCAGAAAATACTTAAAAAAGGATCCTGGGGATGTTTTGCACTGAGGTGAGCAAAATGACCTTTAGTAGATTTGTCCATAATGAAAAGAGTAGTAATGGTGCCTCTAATGTGACATTCGCTACCCCACCTTCCTAAGCTGTGCTGAACACTGTCAGGCATCTATTACACTGAAGTGGATTGCCAGGTCTTCTCTTATATATCAGGCTGACCTCTGCTCGTAATGTTAACGTAACAAGGTCTTTTATCATCAGGTTCCTTGCTACTAACTGTTCCAATATAACTCCTATCTCCATGATAGATGCAAGGCTTTTTCCATACTGTATGAAGTAAAGTTTATTTATTTCCTATACACACACCTGTTTCCCCTTAAATTATAGAATGCGATACCTTGGGCCAGGAATTAAAGTATATCAGGATTTAGAAACAAGAACACTAAGGCCAACTTTAGAATCTGGATTAATTACCATGTTTCTAACAGTGTAAGTAATCTGTCGTGATGAACCTGAAGATTTCTGAAGCAGATAATCAGAACAAAAATTTAGTGAAGGGAAAATCATATTAAAGAAAAACAACAAGATGTTTTCAGTTTCCTATTGCCTCAGCACTGCTATTCAAATACAGATAGCTCTGTTCTTGGTAGAGTGCGGGGCTCCAGCAAGAAATATTCACCACAGATGTTGGACATCTACGGTCCTCAAAGAACTGCTAAGTTCTAGGTGTGGAAATCTGGTGAGCAGAAAAACGTGTCTCTTAATTTCCTAAACCAAGAATTACTCAATTAAGGAACTTTAGTCCCCATTCGCTACCCTTGCATGTTTTTTTTTTAAATCTGAAAATTATAGCGTAAAGCTGTGGACTTAGTAGCCTACAAAAATGCACCCTAGAAGGAAATGTCCCAGCTTTGTCTGATGTGATTGATAAAATCGTTAGATCTTTGGTAAACACCTGACTTCCTCTATTTTTTTATTATTATATTTTCTTCATATTCTTAAGAATTAATTCAATCCACAGTTATACCAACCGCAGAGGTTACTTGTTCATACTCCTTCACCTCCCTATAGCTCCCACAAGAAGCTAAAGTCAACCAGCCTGTCACAGATCTACTTAACATGAGTAGCTGGTTGGAATCGTAGATCTATAATTTATATGTTCTTCATTTATGTCCCCAACAATCTTAGAAACTCTGCTTTTATACATTGTATACTCAGTTGTGTATGTGTCAGAGCCCAGAATTCATTTTAGATTATAGTTATTTATGCGTATTTAGGGCAATAACTGGCTTTTTTTCTCTCCTGTCATCCATTCTTCACCAAAAATTGTGATTCCATTTTTTGACATCCTGGTTGTTACTTATAGAAGTATTTTGAAGGTTCTTGTGAGCTAGAACACATTTTAAACAATCAATCCAGTTAAAAACATGGCAAGTGGCATTTTTTGAGTAACTGCTGAAATGCATTACCTTTCTTCTTTAGCCTTCTAAATCTCAAGATCTTCTTACAAGAAAAAAAGTCACGACTTTAAATAATGTAGGTTCATGATTAAGATATTCATTATAAATTCCATACACATTGGTTGTTTGTAATTTTTTTGTTCCTTGTTCCTCAGGCAGTAACAGTAAATTAATGTGCTTGTGACATTTCTGCAATTCTAACTTAGAATGAGACTCATACCATATATTGCATTATAAATACTGACTTAATCTAAGTCCCATGTGTGCCTCTCATGTAGAAATGAAGTAGACAGTATTGTCATTATTCAACTTAATTTGCAATATTTATTACCCTCGGTGCATATGAATGTATTTGTTACAATTGCAATAAATGACCTCTGGGTTTCAGAGATATGTATTATATTAGGAAAAAACTTGCAAGAAGTAAATAATACCCTTCCCTTTCTCGCTATTAAGCTTCTATTTCTACAGTGCTGCTATTATGTCCCCTATCTAAATTCAGTTTATGCTACGGTGGAGATCTTGCTCACGTTATGGTGTGAAACAAGGGTATTTGTGTAAATGCAGTGGAAAAAAAAGCAACGACATGTCTTACCATGGTGACATTGAGAGAAAAACAGCTGTAAGGACCAGCTGCAGAGTAAATGTGGCATAATCTTGGGCAGTATGGAAGTTGATTTGTCCTTAGGAAAATGAACAGTTCCGTACCGTTGGCTGGCATCAGAGCAAAGTGCTTTGCCTCAGCATGGCCATAACATCAGACCTGTATCAGGTCCTTTATCATCATGGACTGGAAATCACAGGAAAAACAGACGCAGCACAGCGACAATTACACACCTAAAAAAAAGGCAACTTTCCTAATTGTTTCCCTGCTATTGAAAGCTATGTACTTGTAGAGGTCAGAGGTAAAATATCTTACCTGTTTTAGGCCAAAAATGTCAGGTATTGGATTATGTATTCGCATTATTGTATTTAACATTCATAATCCACAGTTTGCCAGTGAGCATTCTGAGCAACTGCCTAAGAGTGGGATTTAATGAACTAAGAGCTGAATACTTGCCATCCTTAAATAAATACTCTGGACTAAGATTAATTCTTCCTTAAAGCAATGTGATTTTTTTCCAACAAGATCATAGAGTTTTGAACAGGACTCTGAGTTGGCAGCTTTTGGTTTTATCAGCTACTTTTTTTTTTTTAATTAATAAATCACACATAGAAGCATTGAGCTCTCTTTTACCGTTGATCTTTACCAGAGCTGATGTAAATGGAAAGACCCTCCTCCTTTCCCTCTAATTCACTTCCTAGGTCATTAGTGAAGAAATTGTTTTAATCTTCTAAATGTCTTCTTTAAGCTGCTTCTGGACACTCCAGTGCTGGCTCTGTAACTGCACCTCATGGCAAATAATTGCATTCCTAACTAACCACGATACACCATTGAAAAACTTTAATTGTGTGCACTGTAGCTGCAATGCACCCTGACCTTAATTTCTTGCCATTACTGCATAGTAAAGTACCAATCTGTGTACTTTACATAGACTTTTGCCTTTTTTTGAAATGCCTGCCCACATGCCTATTTTCTCTGAACTATCCATGCTAATTTTCCCGGAGTAAGCTTCATTTTTATACCTTTCCTTACATTTTAAACTTTAAAAGCCTCTCCTTACTCAGTTGTCTTCTGTGCACTTCATTCTGGTTTTACAGGGGATTATACAATGTATCTGGCTAGAAAAAAAATCTAGTATTATTCAGAAAGCTTGTGCTTGTGCCTACCCTGTCAAACAGAACTTGCTGCTGAAGCCTTGGCAAAGCTCCCCTCTTGCTGGGCGCTCTGAATCTGTGCAGACATCATCATCCCTTTGGTTCCTTTGCTGCTGTTGGCAAACCGTAGGAAATGTACTGAATCTGCCTACAGAATACAGTAGTCTTTCTAGATAACATGTTTTACAAGAAAGCCACAATTTCATAATTTTATTAACCTCAAGCTCAAACTCTTTTTTTCTGGTTAGTTTGTTTTAGTGTGTAGCAATTTTTATTCCTTGTACTGGATATGTTTACATCTCCACACAACTTAGATATGCAGATGGTTTTGCCTACAAAAGTTAAAAGTTGTAATATGCACTTGGATTCTACTATGTTTAAGGAGCTTAAACTGAATTTATTAATAACTTTTTTTTTTCTTATGTCCAGTAAAGACAACTGTTTAGGATGTAAAAAGAGAGGGGTTAATGCCAACTGAATCAATATATTTCTTTTTCCCTGTGGAGCCTGCCAGAGCACTTGCTGAATGATCAGCCTTTCACGCAAGGTTATACATGTGTAATGATCAGCTCCGTTTGTAAGCACTGGTTTCCAGCTAAACCACTGCTTTCTCGTAATTTTCAAGTCAATGATGACATCCTTAAAGGTGTGTTTTTCAAATGCTATGGACTGACTGTGAAAAAAACCTCCTATTCTTCCCAGTATCTGAAAGCAAACTGCTGTCAGAGAAGCTATAGCATTGCGTGTGAGCAAAAGGCACTGGTACAGTCAGCACCCAGTTCTTCAAAAAACCCTTTTTTTCTTAAAAGAGGCTGCCTGGAAGATTTTGGAGGAGAAGGTTCAGAGAGACGAAGACAGAGAATTCTGTGCTGTCATACTGCTGATCAGCTTGCCAGGGTGCTAATTCCCATTCCAGCGAGTTGTGTGGCATGTTAGTCTTGGTTTATAATGACAAGGAGAAGGTTAAGATGTAAGGCTGTATTAGCTATCTCACTGATATGCAAATATCCTATATAATCAATGAGGATATTGCCTTTCTAACTATTGGGCATTACTCTTAATTTTTACAGCATTATATCCTGTATTATTTCTGATGTAAAAAAAGTTTGGTGTATGATACAATCACAGCAAGGAAAATATTGGTGTATTTAAAAAAATTGTGATTATTCATCAGCAATTTTTTTTTTGCTACAATAATTAATTTCCATTAAGTGCAGAATTTTTATATAAAATATGACCCCGGGAAATACACAACTGAGTAATGATGAATGGTTTGTGGGCAATATTATGTTGGTATTTAGATATTATTTTCTATTATCCATCTCATCATTTTTCAAAAAAATGTGGAATGCTCTTAGCAATATTTAAAAACCAGTAATGTTTGGAAGTCAAGAGAAGATGGGAAGAGAAAGTTTCTGTATTAAACACAAAATAGCATAATTCCTGGAAGAAATATGTTAGGATACACTTCATAAGTCCTGATGCTTTTCAGCAGAAAAGAAAATCCCAGTCCAAAGAAATTCATGTTACAGAAGGTAATTTTATTCAATTCATAAACCCCTATACCAAAGATTTTTGCTTTCCCAATTATCCAGGTATTCATTTCAGAGGAGATAATGAAGTATGTAGTAAATGTTCCTAGTGATCTTATTTTAACATTTCACCATCCATGTGGCAAGATGTCTTACATAAAATCTTGAATCAAGCTTTTTATTGGTGTAAAAAAATTGATACCTCAAAACATTATGCATGCTCATGGATGAGAGTCTAAAATCAAAAACCATAAAATGTGTTATGGAGGTTTTGTTTTTCATAAATGGCAGCTGCACTCTCCTCTGCCATAATATCACTGCGAAAGCAAAGCAAAGTAAGAAAACTGTTTTTTCTTTGGTTTTATTTATAAATTGTATAAAAACAAGTCATACACTTATTTCCTTATGGAAACATTTTTTTTATATTTGATACAAAGAACTACAAAATATCCTAAGACTCACAGGGGCTTAACAAAATGAATCTATATGCTTGCGTGCTTCTCTTTGACTGTTAGGCTGGATTCTTTGCTTTAATTCAAAATATGGATATTGTAATTATCTGAGGACACTGTAAAGGTGTGTAGTACATTATTGTCTAGTTCCTGCTCTGAAGCTGCTACGCAGCATAACTTAAAAAGCAGCAGAGCAAAGTCCTGTAAGTCTAAATAGCACAGTCTTACTGCATAGTTACATTCAGACATAAAAAACACTGCTTTATCAGAAAATCAATGTATAAAATAAAAAGGGAAATGAGTGAGAAGTATCTGTTAAATAAGCTTGAGAATACCTAACCAAAATTAGCTTCTCTGACTCTAAATAGGAAACTTTGCAGACTGTAGTCAAAAAAAACCCATAAACCTCAATTTCTGGCTCACCTCACTGCATTTTGTAGCACATTTAATGCTGTATTTTCTATTTCTGTGCTATTGCATAAAAATAGAAACTTTGCGTAAACTCTCATAAAAATTATGAATTAAAAAAAATGAAATTTTATAAAAATAGTAATAAAAATAAAATTTTATTTAGTGAGAAATGTCCTATCAAGGAGCAACTTCACCAGCATTTGTAACTCTAGAAATTTTTGTGTTATTACTCTAGAGAAATAACCAACTCTTGCCTCACTGTGGCCAAGAGTAAAAACTAATTGAGCTCATTTTGGCGTACAACAGAGAGTCAAGTTCAGAGCAAGGGGTCCTACTACGTTTATATAAGCATAGATACAGGCAACACCTTACACTCATGTGGTTTTTAGAAGTGACTTTTTCCTGGCAGTTCTTTACTTTCTTACTGTTCTCCTTTTCAGCTTTTCCGACCTGTTTTTTCACTCTTTTAGGGTCTCATTCTTCTCATATTCTGGAGCAGAATATGGCTGCAGAAAGACCGAGCGCTGGATGTGAGCTGCATTAACAGTGACCAGTAACAGGGTTATCGCACAGGTGTCTCTGCAAACGTCTTTTTTTGATCTTTACTAATGAACAAATTCACTTAAACTGAGCTTATGTTCACATTTCCAGTGGGCCAAAGCAGTGCATATTGAAGAGGCCAACCCTGGCCTGAAATATCATCTAAGCAATACTTGAGATGTGCACATGCTAAGATCAAGGATTCCTTTTACTAGTTTAGGAATGCACCCGGAATGCACCTTGGGATGTATTTTGAGTACTTATTCAAAGATGCCATAAACTATGGCCACCTGGAGAAACCTGACAAAGTTGCTTCAATCCCTAGGGTTAAAAAGAAGGTTGCATCAATCACTCTCACTACTGCATTTTGTTATGAATTAACTCTTTTTTCTTTTTTTCTAGAGTGTTTTCTTTTTCTAACCTTCTGAAAACAGCATTTTTAAATGGTCCAGTTTCATTCCTAGATTGCAAAGATGCTACCTTGCAAGAAAGGCTAAGAAATTTTACAACTTTCTTATGCACTTTAAACATAAAATTTTAGAAGACTTTTTTCTTGCCATACCTCTATGAAAATACTTGTTACAGACTGGGCAGGTGGCTGGTCTGAAACAGGCAGCTTTGCAGCTCTAGCTCCCGTGAGCAGAAAATATTGTGACGTCCCAAGACATACTCTTTCCTTTGCTGAGGTCTGACCAAGATCAAACCTCTAAAACATGTTCTCTCAGATATTAGTGAAAGCTGTGAACTGAAAGCCAGAGAATTATAAGGAACAGTAAATGCAACAGATCATTCCTTGATCCTTGGCCCTTGCTGAGATTTGCCTCTGCATCCCTCTCCCTGTAGATATATCTTTGCAAGATTTTTCTGCGGGTAAGTCAAGAAACAGGTGTGAAAGTAATGTACGCAGAAGGACTGGACAAGGAGAACAGGGTTTAGCTTCAAAATGGTTTGAATAGGTTTTGCAGTTTTGGAGAAATGCATGTTTTGGAAATCATAGTTAAAACTCTGCAGACACAGCATTACTTAGTAGTAATTCAATCCTTAAATATCTTTTTTAAAAAAATTACCTGATCGGTACTTTTTCAGCTATTGAACTAGAATTTTATTTTATGTTGTCATTTGGGAGAATTCTGTAAAAGTATGGTCAGTGGAGTTGAGTCTCATCATGGTCCTATTTCCTGCTGCTTTAAGCAACCAGAATAGTCAAAAGATATCCCTTTATGGTTCAATTAATCTGAACCTCAGGAATTGTTAGAAATCAGATTTTGGCAGCTATGGAACAATCAGAAAAAGTAATATATAAACTCACTTCTGTGGGTAAAGCACCATACTTTTTCTGATGTTGAGAAACATGTTCTTACACTCTGGGGCTTTGATTTCACGTAGTCTTCTTTCCACCAAAATTTTTAGAACCCAAAAAGAGGATAGCTTCTTCAGTTTGCAAAACACGTCAACTTCAGGTGCTTCTTACAGAGTTTGAGAAATCAGTCTGAGGCAACAACTCAGAGATGGTAAAATTTCATTTGTAATCAAACAAAACTATTGAACAATTTTCATTGATCTACTCAATTTATTATTTTGTTTTCTAGCAAAAGGCTTTACATAGTCTCTGAGGACTGGATTTTTCATCATAAATTTTTATGAAAATTCCCAAATAAAACATTTCTTGTTTTTAATTGCTGCTTTTGCAGTCTTCAGGGTTTTTTTTTTTCCATAATCAATGCATCCAGTAATGTGATGGTGCCTTGAAAAGGAAACACAGAGGATATGGACTTTGAAGACATTGCTCTGAGGTAAGTCGTACAAGTAAAATGCCTTCGTGTCTAACAGAGAAATATTAGGGGCACAATAGTCAGAGACCACTTGATGTGATCAGCTATTGTGATTTCCAAGCATTACTCTCAAAGCCCTGAGGCATGGAATTATGTTGAACAAATGAATAACCTCAGTTAATTTTACTTTTATGTTGTGTACATGTGGGTCAAAGGGAGCTTATATATCTAACCTGTCTTCTCCAGTAAACTGAAAAACACTGAGATAAATTAAAGGGTCTCCAGATTTACTATGACACAAAAACTGATTTAGAGGCCAGATTCCCAAATTTTAAAAGCCTGGTTTTCGTAGTATTCCACCTCACTGTTCTCCATTGAGTTTCCTGACATGTAAAAGCACAAATAGTGTAACAGTTCTTGGGCACCACAGGAATTAAATTTTATACCAGCCTGCGGGCCTGGGTTCCTAATTAGAGAGATGAAATGGTGCTTCCCATGATTCATCCTGCTCAGGCAAACTACTGGGCCATGGCCTGTTTTTTAAGAAACTTAATTTCTTTCATTAAACCTTTTAATGGCAAAATGAACTGAATTTATGAAGCACTCATTATTAGTGATTCTGGATTGAATACCTTGTGTTACATTGTTCTTTATATGGTATTGAAACAGCCCTGGGCAAGATTGTGAGGCAGCACTCCTAGTGAGCCCCTCATAAAGATGAAATGTTCATCTCATCTGGCAATTGCTCAGAACAAAAAATGATAGATAAATTATTTTTAATGGTACCTGGAAATGCTACTCAGTAACAATAGAAGCGTAATCCTCCTCTCTGGCCTCCCTTCTACGCTTCGCCTGTAATGTCCTCAGCAATAACCTTGGGGTGGAGCGGACTTTGTAGCGCAATTTTGATCGCGCTGGCAGCAGCCACCGCTGCATTTGCTGCTCCTTTCAGGAACAAGCAGGTTCTGTTTAAGAGGTCTATCGGGACTATTTGTAAAATGCCTTGAAACTTTCTAGAGAGACCTTCTCCACCTAAAACAACCATAACAGAGCAACTGTTAAATTTAATTTCTGCTGAAAGAGTGAGTTACCTTTTATTCTACTACACCAGTAAAACGGATGTTAAACATACGTTGAAAGATCACAGCTAAAGACAGAGGGAGGTTTTCTTAATCCCTTGAGTCTCAAAAAGATGGAAAGTATTCTGTATTTGTGGATAAAGGCATTGATGTTTTTTTCTACATGGTTGTTAGGTGTCATATTTCTATAAACTTCAACACTGTAGCTTTATGTTATTGTTATACAAGTATATAGCTATAAAATAAATACAGACTGAGAATTTTAATGTAGGTTTAGGTACCAGGGACCACAGAAAGAAGATAAACCTCAGTGAGACTGAAATCAAAAGTTAACCCTGCTGCCACAAGAAGTCTTCTGCTCTCTCACAGCTGCTGTGTCTCACAGACTGCACACCAAAAGCTTTCATCACTCCTACACCATGAGCAGATCCTCACAGACACTTTGAAAATTGTGCCACTAAATGGCTCTGCCTGTCCGCACCTTCTCCGCAGAGATCCTGCTCCCATGGTGGCTGTAGAGGGTGTGGTTTAAGTGCTCTTCCATTCCGGAGCAAGGCTACTTACAGCTGGAGTTTGGTGTAACCTAACTATTTGCTGTCAGATAAGAAGAGCAACTAAGGCGATCACCTATATGAAATACCCCAAACATAACAGATGGCTGTGTGAGCCCTGCAGATACCTCAGACCAAGCAGGGAAGGTGAAAATGAATTCGGAGTTGATCGATCTGAATAGTTAGCCAAGATAGAGCAGTGAAGAGGAGATAAGAAGCAAGACGATTTAAGACTTAATCAGCTCACTGAAGACACCACTCAAAATGCAATAGTTAGTAATTCACTTTCAGATCTCTGTGGAATTAATAAGAAGTATAACCTTTTCCTTTTTTTTGGATGCCGACAACGGAAAAATCACCAATAAATACAAGATTTGAGTGCAGGAAAAGGTAAAATTTAAAACAGGACCTTGATATATAATAGCAAAAGCAGTTTTCACTCATGAGGGAAGAGTATTGGCAGACGCTGACAGGAGAAAAAAAAATTATAAAGCTGAAAGTATGATGGATTTGTTGAGGCACAATACAATAAAATAGTATACAATACAATTACTTATGAAAAGAAACTTTTAACAAACATTTTAATTTTTTTACTTTGGAGAAGTTCCTATAAGATATAGAAAACACAAGGGGGAAAATTTTACCTTCTTTTCAGGAACACTTGAAGAAGAAAGAGCATGTCCTTGAAGAATGTTGGTCCTTAGCTGAAGAGAGCAAATGTGAAGGTATTTTCCAAAAATATCCTTTGTAAAAGCTCTCATTGGATTCAGAAATAAATTCATTTGTGTGGGAAGGAGGAGGAAAAGTTAGTAAGTTTTCAGTTTCTTCCACAAAGACTTTATATTCAAAGGTTATTAGACTATATATCTTACAGTAATTGATGTGAAATAAGAGCAATTAATGATACTACATTAATGTGCCTCTTACATTAGATTATTCAGTTTCTATTTTTGTCAGATGCTATTTAGCATGCTTTAAGTCAGACTTTTTTTTTTTTCCCAGGCTTCAATCTTCATAAAGATTCCAGCTGGGAAAGGTGTGGAAATAGAAATCACAGCTGATGAAGTTTTCCCAGGCTTTTAAAGTGCAGTATTCCTTACTGACTTCGCTGAATAAGATGTCTACTGAATTATTCTGATTTTAGCTAGTTTCTAAGGTTCAAAGGCAACCAGGCAGCGACATCCCAACCAATCAATGAGTGCTCAACTCCCACTTGTGCCTTTCATGTTTACTTCCACTGCTAAATATCTGCTGGGAAAAGAAGTTCCCCACCCTAACCTACTCTCACTTCAGGATATTTTTAAAATGTTAATCTAGGACCCTTTGTGAATCACCATTACATAGAGTCTGTGCTTGCTTGTGTTGAGGAAGGGGAGTGCAAGGAACGATTCACAGATCTGCTTGTGAAATTCAAGTCGTTCACAATTCTCCAGTCACTGTTTTGTAGCTTCTTCCTACATTCTACCTGCTACATACACTGGTTGTGAAGCTTAGCTACTCTGTAAAGGACTTCAAAATCTTCACATGCAAAATAAAGTGCAAATTATAACTGTCACTATCCCAAGCTATTTAGTATAAACACTCAGTTAAAACAAATTACTTACCAACTGACTAATGTTTTCATTGAATCTTGAAAGTTCGTTATTTTTTCCATTATTGGCAGCTAAATTAGAGTAGCTTCTCTAACGTGAAATTTGACCCTTTATCTCAGGTGATGTGAAAGGTCTTTTTCAAAAATCAGAAAAGATGTACTTGCAGTACTGCCTTAGCAGTAACAATTTACTAAACCAGACACTAATTTTCTCCATTAACATCTTGTTCTTTTGTATAGTCTAGATTTTAAAATTCCACTGGTATTCTCTATTCCTGAGCACAGAGGAAAAAAAAGAACAACTATAGAACACTCCTATTTCATACAAATTTTGCTGACAATAAAAAAACATCCTGTATGTGAAGATTAGTGAATTTCCCACAGCGTTTTTAATCCTCATCACTTGTGGCAAAAACACACGCATGAAAACTTTTGTCTCAAATAATGTTTCCAGGCAGCATTGCTGTGATGTGCCAAGGGCATAATCTAAGCTGTACGTCAAATGAACATTGACATGTTTAAACTTCACTATTTGATAAAATACAAACAGCATTCAAATCAATTAACCTCAAGTACATACTTAATTGTTTTGTTAAGTCGGGACCAAATAGACTCAATTCTTATGACAAACTTAGCAATTGCACCTCATATTCCCAACAATGGAAGGTGTGTGTGAACACAAGATCAACTATTAGGAGACAACCATCCCTTTTATTGATCCAAGATTACCTACAGCTGTCAAAAGGGAGAAATTAAAAAACAATAAAGCATCGAGGATTTGGAATTGCCAAGGTGAAGCAAAATGCCCATCGGAATTTTGTGCTGACAAAGATGTAGCTCCAACCAAAGATACACATACCAACTAATCTTCCAGAAGATGTTTTAATGAAGTCCTTACTCATTCTGTGGTCAGATTTGGTCCAAAGGGGTGCTGAATGTC
>NW_009693960.1:0-4615 GCF_000703405.1 Apaloderma vittatum | reverse complement strand
GAAACTGGAGGAAGGGGAACAGCAATATTGTAAAATGTAAGAAACAAGTGAGCTTGAGGCTGAAAACCTCAAGCCTACAGGAATTGCCCTTTGATGAAAATACTGCTTCTGCAGCCCCAAAAGTCTGTGAAGAAAAATAAATCTGAGGCTGGAGTCTTATTTGAAGTCAACATCTGATTATTTTCTTCTAAACTATTGTGTTATGCACTTTATCGGTCTAAATGTCAGAAGGCATTACAAAACCCACAGAAATATGACTTTTTAATTTCCCAAAGCTCCAAGACACTTTCATTGGAAAGAAAATTTAATGCTGAAGTCATGCAAATTCTTTAAGGCCTGTTATATAAGGTTTTAGGATACATTTTCTTTGTTTTTCATTCCATCTGTTTCTATAAACTTTAATATATAATATAATGTACCAAAATATCAGATTTAAAGATGTTAAGTACAGTATTACAGCTGCCAGACCTCAGAATTCATGTGAGCTGTTTGTTCCATGACTACCTATAATGTTACCGCTTCAGAGATGTTATTGTTTTTATTCCTGAACACTACTAGTTGACTTATTGTCTCTGTTCAAAATTGCTATGAAATTATTTGTTTTAAAGTTGTGTATTTATCTTATACACACAATCATATTAAAAACAACCAGAAGCAAATAACAGTATTTTTAATAGCATAAGTTGTAGTATGGCAATGCTTCTTGCTGGGCAGATACATTTCAGCCCATAAAATTCTAGACAGTATATTTTGCAATAGCAGATTTCAATGATGTGAAGATGAGCTGTTTTATAGGGGAAAAAAATTGATTTGAGGTCACTTTGTTCCCCCATTCCCTGGGCAACATAACCAGAATGACATGATGTTTAGAGAGCAACTCTGTCAGAAAGAGAGGTTTTGTCAATGCCTAGGAAAAAAACAAACCAAAACAAAACTGCTGCAAATGAAGAAAAACAAAAGTAAAATCAAAACAAAACCCATCTGAAATATTTCTGTCCAAAACAATAATACAGGCTATTTTGCAGCATTCTTTACTAGGTCAGCTAAAGAACAGTAAATACTTTCTTAATGTCCTTAATGGCTATATGATTATCACCAATTCTTATATAAAAGAGGCAAAATAGTGAAGAGACTAAGTCATCTCTTTGAATTCAGGGTACATCAATAGGCAAAAAATGCGAGCAATTCTGGTTTTTATCACCTAATAACAGAAGATAATCATCCGCCTTAGAAAAGCTATTCTGTTTGAGTTCCCCAGGGCCTAATGCTTGGTCTTGAAGCATCCCTGGCAATGACCAAACCAACTCCTCTGTAACTGATACAGTTTCTACATTTGTAAAGCTTGTTTTACCTAAAGAAGTTGTTAAAATGTAAGAATTATTCATTCAGTTTATCTGAATGAAGCTCATAGAAAGCCAACTACAACATTTCCAGAGCACGATCCATCTAATTATGGCCCAAACCAGCACCCCTCAGCTGGAAATTGCTCGGCAACGTCACGTTATGTGTACAAACAGATGCCCTGCAAATTGTGTTAACCTGCAGTTGTAGGAATGAAAATGCAAAAATAGAGTCTATGAGTATTTCAGTTGCTGATCATGTCTACATCTGCACAGTGCAGGGCAGATATTTATGTCTACAAGGATCTTAAATTAATATTTAATATTAATTATGCCAATAATTAAAAACGTGTAATGATAATCATGATTATACTCAGTTACTGAAATAAAAGTCTTGAAATGCTTCACTCTTATTCCTGAAACATTTTACGATAGATAATACCTATTGTTTGATTTTCTTTCTAAATCAGTTATACACAACCAAACAGAAAACACCAAATTGCCCCCCCCCTAAACTGTGATGCAAATTTTCCTTTTGTTGGAATAACAACATAACCTCTCTAAGGAAAACCACTACGAGTTTGTGCCAGAAGACAACAGAATAATTTGCAATTCTTAGGCAAAATACCTGTCTTTGCTTCATTCACTCTTGAGTAATTAAACAAATAATTTTTGGCATTTTCCAGATATAATTTGCTCTTCTGGGATGTTACACATGTGGTGACATCCTTATGAAAAACCACATGGCCATTAAATATTGGGACAAACTCAATTCTCTGACAAGCAGGTGGATTGTAGCATGTCTATCTCACAGTACTTTCTTGAGACACACAGGAATGACATAGAATTCTTAAATCCCTAAATCCAGACAACTCCATGATATAATCCTTTTTATAAACAGCTCAAGCAGTCTCGTAAAAGTAGAACTTGTTTACTTTTACTCCAGTGGGAAGACTGCGACATAGTCTTGCTGCTTTGATCTTTAGGTGTGGGTTTTTTTATTAATTTCCAGATTAAATATAGTAAGAAACATAGTATTATTTCTTCATTTACCAGCATGATTGTTTTTAAGGTTAATAGAGCTGTGTTTTGATATTTTTTTCCCTTAATGCTTGTTAGTTATTCTGTAGACAATCATCTCATCCTCTTTCAATTTGATGTTTCTTTACCTAAACAAGCAGAAAGAGATGCTTTTCATATTTTCAGATGAGCTCTTCATCTGTCAGATCATTTTAATAACTCTTTCTGTGCCATTTCCTGTAAAAACTCACCATTACTCTCAGACTATGTTTCAGAGAACGTATCACCCATGCTTTTCTATCACTTCACCACCAGATAGCTGACTCTTTCATGGCTGATAGAGAGGTACATTGACAGTCATTCCAGTATCATTCCAGCATCAAGGTTGAAAAAGACCACCAAGATTATTAAATCCAACTGTCAACCCAATACTACCATGTTCCAAACTGCCATATCCACACAGTTTTGAACACTTCCAGAGATCGTGACTCCACCACTTCCCTGGGCAGCCTCTTCCAATGATTCACTACAGAATTTTTCCTAATATCCAATGCAAACCTCCCCTTGTGCAACTTGAACCCATTTTTCTCTTGTCCTATCACTTGGGAGAGGAGACCAACCCTTCCACCTCACTATAACCTCCTTTCAGGTAGTTGTAGAGAGTACTGAGGTCTGCCCTCAGCCTCCTCTTACCCAGACTGGCCTCACCAGTGCCAACCAAGTACAGGGGTGTAGGGGAATTCCTTGCAGAACAAGGGCACAGTATACCCCTTGAAAGTTTGGACAATCTAGCTTGGACCTTAAACAATGCTCTGTTCATAGAGTGACCTTGAAGCTGAAAGAGGTAACAAAATTGTATCTGCAAGAACTTTGCAAAACATACATCAGGATATTCTAACTGCAGCAAGGGCATCTAACACCCACAAGGACTGATAACGATAATCAAAGACTAAGCTTATTGTAGTTTGTGCTTGGCATGTGAACTTAAAGCGTATTGTGTTAACAGTATATATATTGAGCTATTCGGGGCAATAAAGTTGGAACGGCATGTTACTGCACACTCAAGATGAACCACTCCATAATCTTCCCAAGGTAGTTCTCCACATCCTCCTTACGGCCCTTCTTGTAAATGAGCTTCACAATGGCAAGCCTTCAGTCACATGGAACCTCCCCTGTTAACCAAGACTGCTGATAAGTGATGGAGAGCAGCTTTGCAAGCTCCTCTGCCAGCTCCCTCAGTACTCTCAGGTGAGTGCCCCGGTGCCACAGCAGGTCTTTAACTGCTTCCTCCTGGATTACAGGGGATGTATTCTACTCTCCATACCTATTACCCAGGTCAAGGGGCTGAACACCCTAAGGATAACTGGTCTGACTATTAAAGACTGAGGCAAAGTAGTCATTAAGTACCTCAGCCTTTTCCTCAGCCTTGGTAGCAACGTTCCCCCTCGCATCCAACAAAGTATGGAGATTCTCTTTGGCTCTCTGTTTGTCGCTAACGTATTTATAATTTTACATAGCTGCCTAGTAACTAAGCCAGGTCCCAGTGAGGCAGTAGACTTCCCTGTGGGATAGATCTGGTCAGCAGCAAATGGGGCCATCTCTTGGCCCTCAGAAAGAAACTACCTATAAGAATTGCCTTCCTTCTTTTCTTAACAGAAGCAGTCCTTACACATGGGGCTGACTGACTAACCCTTGGCAACCCCCCCTGGATAGACTTTCATCTACGTCCTCATTTGCCTGTTTCTTGAATTCCAGAGCCCTGTACCCGTTGTGTAAGGGCAACTGAGGTTAGGGAGGCCTCCCCAAGCATGGACCAGTTTCCATTACTCCCAGCTCTTAGGCCCCTCCTTCTGCCTGATGACAAGAGGGTTTGGGATCCTCTGCTTCTCTGCCTCCCCTTGCTGCCTTTGCCTCAGGGAGTGCCTCCACCAACCTACCACCCTCTCCCACTCCCTGATACTCCTTCCCCTCCCCATTTCCTCCTTCAGCTCTGCCAGCAGGCCGAGCAGGCCATTCACCGGTCACACTGCACACAGGCCCTGTCTCTGCCACCCTGCGCGAGTGTCAGGCTGAGGCACTCCCTGCGACCCGCGTGGCCACACGCCTGTGCGAGAGTGCCCCCACGTTCCTCCTAGCAAGGGGTTTGGGCCTAGCAGTCACCGTAGCTTGGTCCTCTCCTGGGAGGGTGATTGCTGCTAGCTGAATTAGTCCTTAGACCAATCACCACCAGGTGAACCTACCCCCTGCACCGGCAG
>NW_009693959.1:3939-39226 GCF_000703405.1 Apaloderma vittatum | reverse complement strand
GCCTGGGTGTCAGCCACCCCTCCCAGTTTCAAATCATTAGTGAACTTGCTGAGGGTGCACTCTGTCCCCTCATCCAGGTCATTGATGAAGACATTGAACAAAACTGGACCCAGCACTGATCCCTGGGGAACACCACCTACCACAGGCCTCCAGCTTGAATTTGTGCCACTGATCACAACCCTCTGAACTCTGTTGCTGAGCCAGTTCACAATCCACCTCACCGTCCAATCATCCAACCCACATTTCTTGAGTTTATCTACAAGGATATTATGAGGGACAGTATCGAAAGCCTTACTGAAGTCAAGGTATCCACTGCTCTCCTTTCATCAACCCGTTTGGTTATGCCTTTGTAGAAGGAGATCAGATTAATCAGGCAAGTTTTCCCCTTGGCAAATCCATGCTGGCTACTCCTGATAACCTTCTTTTCTTCCAATTGATTAGAGATGGCCTTCAGAATGAGCTGCTCCACAGTCTTTCCAGGAATGGAGGTGAGGCTGAGCAGCCAGGGTCCTCCGTCTTGCCCTTTTTGAAGACTGGAGTGGTAGTGGCTTTTTTCCAGTCCTCAGGCACCTCTCCCCTTCCCCATGATTTTTTTAAGATGATGGAGAGTGGCTCAGCCGCAACATCAACCAACTCTAATGTACTTGTTAATAGTGAAATTTTTGACAACCAGTGTTGAAATTCCTTGACTTTAACTGTTACTGTTAGGTGTGAGTTTGGAATATACTTCTGTGTTACAAGTTTTATTTCTGTTATTTGAGAAGACAAGCAACAAGAATTTTTCAGGTGGTTTATGCAGAAAGCAAAACAATCTAGGCTACAACCATTAGTCATCTGGATCAAATGGAAATGTAAAATCAATAGGACATATTAAAAGGATTAGTCTTTAGAAGGTTTTGTGTTCTCTGATCATCTTAATGTTCAGATTTTTATGTTGAAATAGAATCATACACAGTTTTCATGTCCATTTCCTTTCTACAGGATTAAAGATATTCGAGATTTCATTATCCAGTCCCGTCCAGCATTTGCAACAACTGATTTTGTTCTTGTGACTACCTTTCCAAATAAGGAGCTAACAGATGAAAGCCTGACACTGCAAGAAGCAGATATACTTAACACTGTGATTCTTCAGCAACTAAAGTAATTTTACCGTAGTTGATACAATATAGGAAGCGTGCTGTATTGTCATACAATATATTTCCAGCAGGTGATAAAAGTTAAATGTCTTTATTCCCCCACTTCCATGGATCAGATTTTTGGGTTTCATGTCTTCCAGCTATAGCATATCTAACTTTTTTTATTTTCTCAACCTTGTTCAGCCTTTTTTTAGTGTTAAAATTAAGCTTCCCTGTGTTAGTATTTTTCAAATGACATTTTGTACTAAATGTGAAATGAGGTGTGACTTTATGACCCTTCGTTATTTTTGAGGGGCGGGTGGGAGAGGCATTTTTCTGAAGGGGACAGTATCTTTCATACAGTTGGTAAGATTTGCACTATGGAAATATTTTATGCTGCATTGACAAACAGCCATTTTCAAACAGCCTGTAGGTTATGTTTACCTTCCAAGCTGTATTAATATTAAGGTGTTCTGTTTAACAGATTGACAGATAAATAATACTCTAATATAATTTTTGTATATTCTGTTCGTAGTGTTTCATGGTGCAGTATAATATTTATATTCTTGGTTTTATGCCATTTTTCTTGTATTGTTGCTCATCTGAATGAATCAGTTCAGGGGATGCAAACCTTAGCTGTTGCAGACTATAATAGAGTGTTCTCATTGTGTTCTAGTTGTTCTACTTGTGGTGAAAATTCTTAGGATTTTCTTTTTTTCATTCTTAAGTTAGAGAAATGGGAATGGCTGCTGTCATGTGGAAGAATGTTGTGATTTTAGATTTCATGAGAGTAGACCTGTGGTCACTTTGCACCTGAATATGCAGTTGAACCCTGGGTGACTACAGGGTTCTTCACATGAACAGTTACTTAGATAGCAACAAACAAAAAACCACCAAGGTGCACAAGTACAGAACTTATTTATGCCATGACTTACGTGCACAAAACTAGACATGTTAATTGGTCGTGTATTTTTAACCTGAATTTCAAGTCTTTATATTTGGAATTTTGGCCAAAGGCATTTTGTAATACCCAATGGGGATTTGGTTCTGCAGCTTTCAGTCGACTGTTTTGGAAGCTGTAAAGCTAAATCCCTTAATCTTTGCAATCGTATATTTTTTCAAGTAACTTGACCCCACACTGCAGTGTGCAGGTAGAAATCTTGTGGACAAACTGGCTGAGGTGTATTAGTAATATGCGGTTCTGTAGCATTTGTGGCTTTATATCTGATGAGTGGATCACATTCCGAAGGAGGGTAAATGGGCTGTGTCTCTTGTACTGGTATTTGTGTTAAAAATGCTGTTTTCACTTATTTTATTCTAAAAATATTGATATTTATTTATGCTAAACTTATAATTGCTCAGTATATTTGATTAATCTTACATTTTTACCTCAAAGTAGATATTTGACAGTAAATTTTAAACGTGCAGTTGTATTTGAAGTATTTTGTTTTGTAATCTGAACATCTGCATGATTTTAATCATAATTCGTTTCACATGCTAAGTGATTAAAGTTTTAAGCTAAAAAGAAGAGAGGCAGCACTTCTTGATTTCTTCCCAATTTGTGGTGTGATAAAGTAGAGATTGTGCTGTGTGCCAAATATTTAACCCTAAACAGAAAGGAATGGACACTTACTGTGCATATATTTTATGTACTAGCACTTCTCTATATAAATGCAAGGCCAAAGTCAGTATTGTGATATCGATCTTGAGCAGTCTGTCGTTTGTGCGTATTTAAGTTCAGGCTATAGGTAAAGTTACATTGCTTATTGCTTCTGAAGACCTTTACTAATTAAACAGTAATGTATGAAGGATAGTGATTAACTAAATTGGATTTTTTCCCCCTTCTTACTATGACAAAAAATTCACAGTTGCATATTATCATCATCTCCTTGTTTCACATAGCTGGTGAATTTTAGTGTTCAGTAGCAATTGAGAGTCACTAAGGGTCCCCGTAGTTGACACTAAGAAAATATATCAATGTTCATCTTTAAATATTTCAGCATTTCTCAGTACTTTAAAACCTAGAGATTCTTCCGTCTCACAGTTTTATGTCATAACTTTTATTAACATTAAATTTTCACTCATGCAACTAAAATCTTGGCATTCTGGGGACAACACAGTTCTTTGGGTACAGGCCTGTGCGGATGCACAGTGGATAAGGGAGACTGAAACAAGGGAGAAGGAACTTGGCAGAGGTTGATGATGTTTTCCCTCACAGCAAGGCTGCTGACCTTCTTGGGGATTCCGTGAAAAAACAGGTAATAATCCTGTCGCTTGATCTAACAGGCATCTTAGGAAAGGCTCAGGCTTCACTCTCACGGAAATCTTTTATCACACCAAGAGCTAAATAATCCAAAACTGAGTATTTTCTCTTAAAAATCTGTATGGGCCTGAATACATGTGGTCAGATTTTTTTGGACGCAGTACTGTTGTCTTTGTTAATTCTGGATAAGCACAATCAGGTTTTTTTTTTGTTTTTTCAGTAGCACATTGTGGCATTAGCAAGCATTTTGCTTTAATCGGGCTACTGGACACGCTTAGCCTATATTAACAGCTCTCTCATGCTGTTCGCACTCTTTATTGAAAATCTGTCCAGTATTAAATGAAGCAAGGAAGAGCATGCAAGCACTCAGAGGTGCTATTTCTAGCTCTCTGCTTAGTTGCTCCACTAAGCTACAGCTCCCATCTTTAAGTAGTTTTTTGCTTATATAGTATTATTCTGTGTGGGGAGAACAGAGAGAGATGTACCTTCCCCTTGTTCATACTGGTTAAGCCTGACAGGCCTCAGTGTAGGCACCTGCTGTTCTATGGGCTGGTGAGACAATGAGCAGCAAGAGTCTGGAATAATAAATCCTGAATTCATGGCACACCAAAAGCAGCAAGCGTGTGGTGTTTCTATGGGATGGATGTAGTTGGAATGGACTCCTGAAGGGATGAAAAGTAGGGCTGGTACTATTTAATTTAGCTGCTTGTCAATTATTTTGAAAACAAACTTAAAACCCAAAGATTAGTAGTGCAATGATAAAGCAACAGCATGCAGCAATTATGAACATTTTGTGAACTATAGCCATCGGAATAGTTGCACTTTTAATGCGGGCAAATGTCAGGTTGCACATCTGGAACCACCTGTGAAAGGCACTAATAGTTCAGAAAGCCCTCCCCCTGGAAAGGAGTTGGGTGACAGTAGGGAAACAATGCAGCAGAACTATTTACACCCCTCTGAGGTTTACAGAGTTGACATTGACTGGGAGATGATTTTAATCTGTGTCTTTGTTCTTGGTGAGTTTGATACAGTTTATGTTAAGTCTTGCATCTTCAGAACTTTAGAGCTGGAACAAAAAAATCAATGGAAATTCTGAATTAAATAGCATATTTTCAAAAAAGCTTAAAACAGGTAATTCATCAGGAAGTTAAAGCTCACCTCTGTGCCTGTCAAGGTCGTGGAGCAGATCGCCCTGGAAACTATGCTAGGGTGCATGTGAAATAAGGAGGTGATTGGTGACAGTCAGCATGGCTTCACTAAGGGGAAAAGGTGCCTGAAGAATTGGGTGGCTGCGGTTACAGCATCGGTAGGTATGGGAAGAGCAACTGACCTCATCTACCTGGACTTGTGCAGAGCACTTGACACTGTCCCACACAACATCCCTGTCTCTACAGTGGATTGAGAGCAGCCCTGCAGAGAAGGACTTGGGGATGTTGGTGGATGGAAAACTGAGTATGAGCCAGCACTGTGCACTTGCAGCCCAGAAAGCAAGGTGTATGCTGGGCTGCATCAAGACACGTGTGGCCCGCAGGTCGAGAAAGGGGATTCTCTCCCTCTGCTCTGCTCTTGCAAGACCCCACCTGCAGTGCTGTGTTCAGTTCTGGGGTCCCCAACATAAGAAGGACATGGACCCATTAGAGTGGTGCAAAAGGAGGGCCACAAAGATAACCAGGGACTGGAGCACCTCTGCTACAAAGACAGGGTTGAGAGAGTTGGGGTTGTTCAGCTCTGGGGAGACCTTGTAGTAAGCGCCCTTCCAATCTTAAAGGAGGCCTGCTAGAAAGATGGGGAGGGACTATTTATCAGGGAGTGTAGTGACAGGACAAGGGGTAATAGTTTCAGACTGAAAGAGGGTAGATTTAAATTAGATGTTAGGATGAAATGCTTCACTATGAGGGTTGCCTGCAAGGTTGTGGAAGCCCCCTCCCTGGGAGTGTTCAAGGCCAGGCTGGATGGGCCTTTGAACAACCTGGTCTAGTGGGAGGTGTCCCTGCCCATGGCAGATCTTAAAATTCCTTTCAAACCCAAACCATTCTATGATTCTAAGAATACAGAAAGAGGAGATGATTTAAGGTGGGCAGGTAATTCATGGAAGGGGAAAATATTAGAGGACTGTTTGGTAGATAGAAAGCATATAATGAATTAGAAGCTTGCGCAAAACTGAAAATTGTGTGTTTTCAAAGTAAAATTAAAGCGTTTTTTTCAACAGTTGAAATACTGGAATGAACCAGCCTTGGAAGTTAGCTTCTCTATCTTATTGTTTGGAGTTTGGGGTTTTTTTGTGTAATTCTCATTGTCATGCTGGTTTCTCTCAGATTTGTTTAATTAAACCAAAATTATTGGGGTTTTGCTACTGAGAGAAGCTAAAATAAGATGACTTCGTTTTTGGAAAGCAATTTACTTTGCCTGTGTCCAGTTATACTTAAAATTAATAAATTCTGCTGTATGTTTCATATTTAAAGGCAGGAACATTATCTACCTCACTGTACAACTTCAATATTTTCATTACATCCTTTCCAGGAAAAGTGTGAACTCCAAAGAGATAATTAGCAGAACTCAGATTACACAGGAGAAGGCACGTTCTTACACTTCTTACTTGCAACTCTCCTCCTTTAGTCTTATTCTGTCTATAATTGAAGAGGTCTCTGGCAGCACATCTGAATGTTAAAAAGTTTAAGGATTTTTTTTATTTTGAAACACAAGTGAGGATGGATATCTAGGGGGTTTTCTTCTGTTTTCAGGGAGCTGTCTGCTCTTGAGTTAAATGTGAACTATAAGTTACGTGTTTGGGCTCTCTTTCTGAGGTATGAGAGGATACATGTGTTATTCCAAACTGCATTAGGGTTAGCAGAGCAAAATAATCTTAACAGTGAAAAGAAAAAGAAAAAAGCACCTTTATGTAATTATTCTGGAAGAGCTACTATTTTACATTTATAAATCTACTTCAGTCCAAATTAATTTGGTAAGATCATTTAAATAGGAATGAGCAAGTACTCCCAAATGGGAATATTCAAGAGTCATTTGTCCTATATAATGTTTTTAGCTGAAGTCTGAATAGAAGGGGATACAGAGCTGTGAACCTGGTATTTATTTCATTGAATTCTTTGTGTCTTACTAGGTGCTTATATAAAAATTTTGATTGTTTATGCTAGCAAAAATAAAATTAAAATACAATTCATAGAGTTTACTAGCTCTATCCTAAAAATTACCAAGTAGTTGCACTCTGAGGACAAAATGAATTTTCTGATTTTCAAATTAAATTTTAATTCGCTTTTTAATGGTGATAGCTGTCTAAAGTGTTTTGGACCAGTGGAAGACTCAGAACTTCACCGCCTGCATTGTGCAAACCCCAGACAAATGTTCTGTTTCAGTGAACAGAATTTGTTTCTGGTTATCTTACAACCATTCCTAATCAAGTTAAATTAAATCATCAGTATTCCGGTGTTCACAGTATAAATACCCTTACAGTGTTTTCTGCCAATTTAGGTAATCCATTTTAACTTAGATTTTACAGATAAAAATCTCTGCCTGAATGTGAAAATCTAAGTGATAGATTTTATAAAAATTTATAGTAAATGGAGAAGAAGTTTGATATGGTATTTACTTCTACTTACATTTGAATTCTTCTCTTAGGAAATTGTTTCTTGTTAAAAGAAATTGAGAAATTTTTGCTGGAGGAGACTTTGGCTCTGAGTGCAGAATAGTGCTACCACTTTTTGTCCATGAATGAGTACCTTGATACATGTGAATACTTATTTCCACTTTTTAAGTTATCACTTTTAATATTGATTCGCATTTTGAATGTCATGTATATGCATTAACTATAGAATTATATTCCTACATATTTTTATTAATGCAGTGCTGCTTCCCATAGTATATGATAACTTAAGGAGCTGCTGTAAGAGGAGTCATATTAGCTTGCTGACTAAAGGGTTTGATTTCAAAGGTCTTTGGCTGGTTGTTTTTTTTAATGTAGTACAATTCAGCTTCCAGGTTTCATCTGGGTCTCCAAGATCCATACTTCCCCTTCTCTAATGCAATTTCTTAAATGAATGGAGCTAAATAAATACAGGAGAGGGGACAGATGGGTGTTTCAGTCTGGCAAACCTGGAGGCAATTTGGGCGTAGGAGGCAGAACAATCACACTCTACAACTGTAGGCAGGAGAAGCATCTTGTTTTGTGGGGACCTATGACACACCCCAGCTGCAACAGTCACTGGTCTGTGAGAGGCTGTTAGCTGGATCAAAACTGGTGCTCCAGACTGGTCAGCTTCTGACATCTGTTTTCCTTCGTATTCCTGACTATCTACTAGTTGTCTCTGCTGGTCGTTCCTGTTCAGTAGTACCTGCAGTATGTCAGTTCTTGCAGAAGATGGTAGTGATTTGCAAGGGTCTGTTATGAAAGGCAGACATGAAGTCTTTCTCCTTCCCTCAATACCTTTCTTTAGTTTCTTCACCATAAGACCCTGAGAAACACTAAATAACATTTAATCTGGGTACATTAAGCAAGTTTGGATCGTCATATTTTTTCACTGTACCATTTATAGATATTGCATTTGCCCTATTTCTACTTAATTGGCTTTAATAGATGTGCCCGAAACAAATTGTACATTGAAAACTTTGGTGTCTTCCCTGTATCCCTTCTGCTAAACTTATGGTACTGGCAGATAATTTCTGCCCAAGGACTCCAGCCCTGTGGAGGGGGGAGCTCTCCGTCATCAGGTCCACATTTCACTATGGCAAGAATGATTATTTTTTATTATTATTATTGTTTTTCTTGGTTTATTAGAAAATAAAATTCAATTAGTAATTGTGCATTCCAGGCTGCACATCCAGTGTTTGGATGTTTCACATTTAAAGCTGACAATTCCTTGACACACACCCCAAGGGACTCTTAGTAACGCATTGGACTGCCTGTAGGCACATGTTAGAATAATTAACTTCAGGTTTAATGCTCAAATCTTAAGCTTTTTGTGGCTGGTTCTATGTCTCTCAGCATATCAGTGATTCCTAAAAACAGTGGCTGCCTAGTTCTGTTTGCAGGCTTCAGGCCCTATTGCAGTCAAACTTTGAAATTATAAAAAAATCTATTTAATGACTACATTACTGGTTTCTCCAATTCTAGCTTCCAATACCTGAACAAATTCTAGCTCCTAGTGCCTTGACTGATACTGCAGTATCAGTCCCATGGATCTCCAAGTTGATGCCTTGATGGATATAATCCGTAGCTTTGGTGCAGAGAAAATATGTGGAAGAGAAAAATATTTGTTCTCTCTTACTTTCTCTTTTGAAGTGCAGTTTGGCTGAACCCATAAAAAGTCAGAACATGTCAACCTGGCAAGGTCTGTTTGCCTTAGTTGTCTGTATAGGCTTTATTACCCAATCAACTGCGCAAGCAGAGAAGGTAGAGGCGACCTGGAGTAAGCGATTTCCAAATAGCCTTTACTCATGGCCAAGGCCACCAACAAACACACATTTAATTTTATGAAATTTCTTAGAATAGTAGTATATGCAAGCTCAGATAGTGCTGCTGTCTTTGTACAAGAACAGTAACTAAGTATTTGTTAAATGCTGCTACGATAGCGAAGTATCTTTACTATGGAGAAAACTACATTATGATAATAGACTTGTTTAAGTCTCACATGAACAAATCGCTCTCTTTTCCATTAAGTAACAACGTGATAGTCAATAATATGGATTTTTGTAATATATTCAGAAGCACTTGAAATTTTGTGTAGTGGCAGTAGCATTGTTACAGAGAACTTGCCTACATTTCTAAGGATATTTTCATTCTTGCAGGACAGGATAAGAAAAAATCTGTAACAATACTGTCAGATAGGGAAAAAAATATTAGACGAAACCAAGCAAGGGTTGCCAAAGCTGCTGGTCTGATGGAATCAGACTAATCTTCAAGAATTAATTATATTATGGTTTGTTTAGTATGCGCTAAATATTCCCTCAGTGAAATATGGGTGTAGATTCTGCCAGTAACTTGTACGTTATAACAAAAGTGTTAGGCTTTAAAAAGAAGCCTGAGTATGTTGGAGGTTTGAAGGCCAGATCTGAATGTTAGTGAAGCAATTGAGAAGCAACTACTAATATCAGTAGAGCCCAGATTTCCTTTCTTGTTTGCACTTACATAGAAGAGTTGATTACAAATATGATGCAGGTAGGTCATAGAAATGATTAGGGGGAGATTTTTTCTCCTTTCTATATCTTGTCATTGTGAGAGAGAAACAGACTGTAATCTGTATTGGGTGTTTCTGCTACAAAAACTTCAACAGATGTGACAATAAAAGATGCTGCCTTCTTACTCCAGCTATCGTAGCACCCGCAGAGCTTGCAGTCTACACTTACCATGCAGGTGGCTGCCCGCCCTTCCTAAATGTCAGGCTTTTTTTCTATTCTTTCCTTCCTGAGCATCTAAACTGAGGGAGATTTCTGACAATGTATTTTCATTCTATACTCTTAGGATCTCGTCTACTATGTTGCACCTCATCCACTTTATTTCGACTTCTGTAGCTAATGCTTCTGCTTCAGTAACGAGTTGCTTGAATCACTAATTAGGCTGACCAGGTAGCAGATTTTTTTCTGCTGAAAAATTACTTTCTTGAGAGTAAGCCATAAAGTTTGTACCTTAAAGATTCACCTTTTTTCTGAGAGCCAGATTTTTGTCCATATTTAAGAAATTACTTGAAGATGTGTATTAAAGTGGAAGAAAGGAAAACAATTATTCCTCAATTCAGTAGTGGAAGATGATTGTCACATTTGGTGCAAATGTCACTAATGGATTCTGCTTCCTACAGTCTGCACTTCCTTTTTTTTTCCATAGCTAAGCTATGTTTTTCATATTAAAGATCCTGAATCTCTTTTGTATTGCTTCTCTGTTCCCATTACTCTGAAAATATTGGTATCTGGATGTTTCTCAGCCCTACTCTGGTCGGAATGAAGTCCTTTAATCTGCAGATAGAGGTAAAAGGCAAGATTTGCACTGGAAGCATGAGCCTATTCCCTTACACAGAGAGCTAAAATACTGTGATCACAGAGGATCTTTCTACTGAAATACCATAGTGGACACAAGAAGTGAATGGTAGCAACAAAGAACCTTGGTTAGCATGGCATGGTTGTGGCTGGTTCTCATGGCAATACATTGTTATAGAATTGTAGAACCATTTAGGTTGGAAAAGACTTTTAAGATCATCAAGTCCAACTATAAACCTAACACTGCCAAGTCCACCACTAAGCCATGTCAATAAGTGTCACATCTACATGTCTTTTCAATACCTCCAGGAATGGTGGAACAAGCCACAGGACTATGTAACACATAGGAATTATTGAACACTTTCACTTGCAACTGGAAAATACCAATTAACAGTCACACCAATTCAAACAGAGTAACATGGTAAATGCCTCTGGTCTGTAGTCCCTCAGCCTTTGATCATTATGCACTTTTTTCATCATTTCTTTTCTGCCTTGCCTGGTAGAACCTGTTTCTCTTTCCTCACAATTTTTGACTAAGTGGACAATTATCGGCTTCAACCTAAGCTCAGAGCACTTTGACAGCTTTGCCAACTCTCATAATTTCATCCTAGTAATGGAATTTTAGCTGTCATTGCAGCTGGTCTTTGTAACATGCCAAGACTGCAAATATTACAACCTAGCTGTCGAAGAACTTTCCTCTTTCTACAAGTCCTGCATTAGTCCCTTGAAGCTTTCCCTTTCCTGCTGCACTACTAAGACTGAGATAAAAGGGAAAAATCATGGAATAACTTAGGTTGAAAGCTACCTCTTGTTTATCCAGACTTAGTAAAAGAAAAACAAATCAGGTTGCACTTAAACCCATGATAGCACAGGAAATCTATGGGGTTGCAAGTAAGAGACATGGAGTATGACGTAAGGAATTAGGCTTTGCCAGGCCAAGTCCTGCCTGACCATCTTAGTGGCCTTCTATGATGGAGTGGCTACATCAGTAGACAAGGGAAGAACTACAGATGTCACGTATCTGGACTTCTGTAAGGTCTTTGACACTGTTCTTCACAGCATCCTTCTGTCTAAAGTATAGAAATCTGGATTTGGTGGATGCACTGTTTGGTAGATAAGGAATTGGCTGAATGGTTGCATCCAGAGAACAGTGGTGAGCAGCTCAATGTCCACATGGAGATCAGTAGCAAGTGCTGTTCCTCAGGAGTCCATACTGGGACCAGTGCTGTTTAATACCTGTTTAATATCTTCATCAGACTTATATCTTACATCAAACTAGAAATAAGGAAGAAATATTTTATGATGTGTGTGGTAACGCACGGGAAGGTGGTAGAAGCCCCGTCCCTGGAAATATTCAAGGTCAGTTTGGACAGATCTCTGAGCAACCTGATCTAGTTGAAGATATCCCTCCTCATTGCAGGGGTGCTGGATGACCTTTAAAGGTCCCTTCCAACCCAAACTATTCTATGATTCCATGAATTCCCTGGCTGACAAAAACCAGACAGCTGTGATGCACATGTCAAATGAAAAGATAGAGGTTTGTGGAACTCTTGGCACCATTGCCACTAGTGAGAACTCTTAGAACAAGGGCTTGATACACCTTATTTCACAGATGATGGGAATAGGTGTTGGAAAGGGAAAGACCCCAAAAACTGAAACATAATCTTTGTCCACAGAATCATGACTTTATAATAGTTTTTGGAATACGATTCAGTTTTCAATTTTATATTAATGAGATTGTCACTTAGGATAGAATATAGTTCTCAGCCAGAAGAGTTTAACGGGTATTTTCAGAATTCTTTAAAATTCTTCCTTTGAATGATGTGATTAATCTAATTACTTTCTGAGGTTCACAGAATCATAGAAGGTTATGGAGGGGGGGAGGTAATGATGGTGGTAGACAAAAACATTGTACCTTTGCACATGAATTTTTACCATAAAGGGTTTGTGCAATGTGCAGCTCACCAACTGCTTTGAACAGTACTGGTTGTCATAGTCAAGAGACACTTCATACCAAAATTTAATGTCAGCAGACAGACACATCTCTGTAGTTTGATGGATCCATATGTGTGCGTACAGCAATAGACAGAAAATCATTCTTGGAATCTGCCCCAGTGTTTCTCTTCTGTGATTTCTAGTTAATAGAAATAGACAAAGTCACTTTCTGCCGTTATAGTAAAAGTTATGAGGAGACTTTCAAGAGGAATACAGATTGGTTTTTCTTCTGATGGTGGAAGTTTTATGTTTGTTAAATTCCTACAGATGTTGACAAGACTGGAAGCAATCCAATGCCAAATGTCTTGGGGAACTTTTACTGTCTAAGAACTCCAAAGAAGTGGTTGGTAAATGTTTTCAAAAGAAGATGTTATATGAGTCTACCTAGATTTCAATATATGAATGCATGGTAGGAAAAAGCCAACAGTTCTATGGTTAAAATGGAAAAAGCAGTTTTAGCTTCTTGGGAAGCTATGAAAATAATTCCAGAAGGAGCTGGATAATAGCCATTTAGCAGATCTGACCTAAGTAAAATATATCATAATCTTCAGGAAGCTCAAACATTGTGACAGCCAGTATAAATCAAATGAAACAAAGTGCTATGCTTTCTATCTTCTAATCCTCTAACCAGAAGTATTTTTGAAATGAAAGAGCTTTTTAAATGGGAAGAAAACCAGAAATGTTTCATTTTGAACACAATGAAAGAATTAATTTGCTTATTTCCAATCCAAGCAATTCAGAAAATACAAACCCTATGTAAGTGTTTTGATTGACTGCAATTTGCATTTTTTTTCCCCCACAATAGTTGTTGGCCAAAGCGTTTGCCAGATCTGTGCAATCTTGACTTGATTTGTGCATAAAATTACATGATACAATGCCTAAACCAAGAACACTGTCTCCCCAGGATCTCCTTTCAGAGGATAGTCAAGAGCAAAAGTCTCCACAGTAGGTTTATTATTTTGTTTTAAAAGCCAATGTTCAAAAGACTGCATTTCTTTGACAATCCTCAAAACTCCAAGAATGAAATTCAGTTCAAAGATTAGGACACTTAAATGTAGGTATCTACCAGTATGCATTTATATATGAGCAAGGTGCTCAGCTCCCATTCTAGTCAGTGGAAGTTTAGGGCTTGATCAGACTGTCTCACAGTCAGCTCCTAGGTTTTTGGTCTCTGAAGACACCAATGGAGTCAACATATTTGACACTTGACTGATGAGATCCGCATGCCTGTATGAAGGGAGTCTAGAGATTACATTTCGAATAGCTCTAGATAGCTGTTTGGGGACAACAGAGTCAAACTCCTTGTTAGTGCCATTATCCCAATTTGGAAATTTATTTGGTTTACCCTAAACTAGTGACACATGCTTTGGCAGCAACTCGTGTTCAGCTGTCTGCACGTGCTGAACAGATCTCCTCTGGCTGTATGTGGAGATTTGAAACCTAGTTCCTGTATGGACACCTACAGATAAGTTTCTTAATCTGGGAGCTGACTCCCACTCTGGCTCTCTGTCACTCTCAAAATAGGACTTTAAACTTTTCAAAATTTTATTTTTCTGTGGTCTTTGGTGGCACGATTTAAAATTTCATTTTTCAGACTATAACATTATTTTCATCTATATATGTGGCACCCAAGTTTTTGCTTTCTTTCTTGTATGCTCACCATATATTAACTATGAAGATTACTGGAGCTGGGAATATGAAGTAGAGGCTGTTAACTTATGAAAAACACCTGCCTTAAGATATTACAGTTATCCCCGATATAAGCATAACAAACAGTGAAAATTCTGTATTTCCATAGTTACTTCTTGTTGCCCGGCATGTTTTTGACAATACGTGAATTATAATAATGGTTCTATTGTGCTGTTGATAGTTATGTATGTGTTTTATTTGGCAGGCTCCAGATACATTATTTTCTGTGTGTTTTTACTGGTAGTCCGCTGCCCAAAGGTTAAAGGCCAATTGACGGTGCAGTTTGGTGTACTGATCTTTAGCAATAGCAGTAGTAGTGAAACACCTTAATAAATGCTGTTTGAGGCCAGTTTCCAAGGCTGAACATTATCACCTAATAAATTTGATCAGAGTGGTAGCAAATATTTGCATAAGTGCATGCATGTGGACTCAGCCTGCTATATTTTATTTACAGCAATAGCTGTTTGGAATAGGGTCTGTCTGAGGTCTACTCTGTAAATTGAGATTTGTGGTTTCCATTAAACCATCACTCTTACTGTGTTCTCCTCTTCTTCTGGCTCCATCCTATCATATCCTCTGAGAGTCAGCCTGTCTGTCCTCTTTTTCTTAACCTTTTGCTCTTCCTCACTCTTTTGTTACCTAATGAAAGCTTACTTCAATGGTGCTCGTGTCATGTTCCTTTGTTGCTTCACAGCTCACTGAATGCACAATTTAAAAATCACTTTCTGGAGTACTGCTTTTCAGTGCTGTCCTGGCTTCTCAGCAACTGAATTTATACCTGATTCGCTCAAGTGACACTGCTTCCCAGTGTCTTTGGTCAGGTGAAATCTCAAAAGCAGTACCTCATCCTTATTCTTTGTCACCCACCACGGTCAGTGGTATTCCTCTTCTTAAAATATTACGTCTTGGCTTCTGCATAACTGTTGTTAGGATATAGCCTTTCCTAGCCATTCTTCTACAAAACATTCATCCAGGTGCTCTCTTCTCGCACTGTAGCAATTTTCCAGTGTGCTTTTCTACTATTACATCCATTCATATTTTTGCTGCAAAGGTTGTTTACCTATGCTGTGAGCCCTCCTCCCTTGCCTTCTTCTGCATCCTTTATAGCACCAAAGATTAACTGCTCTTTTTGCTTTCAAGGAGCTTCGTAGCTTAATCCTTGCCTATTTGCCATCTGTTATTAACTCTCTAGTTCTCATATTTTAGATTTGACAAGATCAAAATGCTTTAGTGCCAGTGATAAACTTCACATTAACCAACCTGTTGGTCTCTTCCAACCACTAGCCGGCATGCTGGCAACACTGCCTCAGTGTTTCCTTGACTTTCTCTAGATAGATAGTTTTCACCTTATCTTTTCCTCAGATTGTGGCATCCTTAGGAGGAGCATGGTGGTTTTGTTCGGTGTTTTTATAATTCTTATAGCAAAGTCCTGATCTGTGTCGAAACAATATCTGTAATAAATAACAATAGTAAAAACGATCTTAGCAGGGAAGGCAAGGAGTAAGCGTGTAACTTGTGTCATCATTTAGCTTTAGAAACCACTCATGGGGCAAGATGGGGCTGGCCCTTGCCTCTGCTCTGCCTGCACCAGGAGCCTCAGCAGTTAGCTTAGGTCTTATGAATTGCAACCAGACATCTACCTGCTGGCATTGCAATGCCTCTGCTAGGAACCTGATGTCAGGCATCCGCAAATAGCTCGGCGGTGTAGCGTATCTCTATATACCTGTATCCAGCACCCGTGCTGGTTGGCTGTGGTTTCTGCAGATCCTGCAGAATTCCCAAAGCTTTATCATATCACTAGATTTCAGTCTCTTTACAGACATAGGAGAATCTCTTCCAAGTCCAGACATATGGCTTCAATGGATGACAGTTGTTTCATCCTTTTTACACAGGTTTTCTGTGTCTAAATAATAACCTGTAAGAAGCTAATGTACCAAGACTATGAGGCACAGTTAACAAACCTCATGTAATTGACTGTTGCTTGCATCATTAATGGCTTCCCCTGTCATTTTCAACATCGTCTTTAATCTTCATGAGGATATTATTTCTTGTTCCAAGTTCTTACATCCAGGAAACAAAATAGTCATCAAATCAGTCAGTTCAACGTGGAGGATGTATTTTGAGGAAGCCCCCCCTTGATTGTTTGCCTTTCCTGAGGCTTTGCTTACTTGAACAGAGCTGTCAAGCTGAAATGTTGCACAGAGCAGAGACCAAGTCTTTCTCTCAGCGTAAGGAGCAATGGGCATTAAAGAAGGGAGCAGAGCTGAGGTCATAGTAGGTCTGCAAGGCCCAGATCTTGCCCATTGATGCAAACCTTTGGGCAATGCTTCTCACCCTGTGCTTCAAAACGACCACGCAAGCTTATGGTGGTCAGTTACAGAGCTTTCACGGGCACCAAATGTTCGTATCTGCTCCCAATTGTCTTGCAGGCTTTGATTTACCTTTTGAGGTTCTCCATGAAATACAGACCAGGTGTCCATACAGAGCATAGGCTGAGAAGGGACAAGGGAGCTGGCACTGATATCTCTATAAACTAAGTGAAAAGTGAGCCTGGCCACAGGGCAGCTGGCACAGGCAGGTCACAGGAGTGGCAGGGACTCCTGCCAGCAAGCACTTTGTGCAGGGTGTTTGCCAGCAGCTAACACAAGGCCGGAGGCTTCCCAAAACCCTCCAGAAACTGAGAGAAAACTAGCTGGTTTCTTGAAAAGTGCTGAGCACTTTTAGGTTGAGCACCTCTGAGAGCAAGTCTGTTACTTAGACACCTTATACAGGTCCTGAGGAAGCTCCACTAGTGCTTGCTGTACTCCCGGGTAAAGTGGACATCTTGCCATACCTGGGGTGAAGTGGATCTCTAGCCTGACCTTTCTCAGCCTGTGATCCTTAATGATGGTCTTGTGAATGTTTATATGTCTCAAGTCTGCAGTTACCGGAGACACTGAGATGTCTAATCCCCTTCCAATCAACTATTACACAAATATCACTGAGAAAAAAATCAAATGGGTCCTCATACTGAAGAGTTCCTAAAATGAGTGATTTGGCCAGCAAAAGCATTTTAATCTTTCAAAATCTCTATGGGATCCTGCTATCTGATGAGATGAATTTCAGAAATTATTGTTATCTTTGAAAAGATAAGTAGGGTCTGTAGGATCTTATTTATTAATAGATTATGTAAAATGAACTATTAATTTAAAAAATCTGCATCTCTTTAGTGAGTTTCTCTGAAATGACCTCTCTCTTTTTTGATAACACATGGGCCATTGAAGATCATTTGATTTGAAGAATGTTCCACAGAGTTGTCTGTCTTGGCAGAAAACAAATTAAAGTCAACAGGAGTAAACAAGCTGGGTATTTACACTGACAGCAGTCCATTTAATAGTATGTAACCTTTTTATTATTCAATTCTAAGGTTATTATAAGGCAATGACTGCCTTTAACACCAAACCTCCTGCATGTAGCTAGCAGGCATAGTTATGATCAAGCTGACTCTGTGGGATGTCTAATTGTGTTGACCTTACTGTGGTGTAAATGAGAGCAGATTTTGACCCTGTATTCACACTGCTCACATGTGACTGTAGCACTCTGTGAAATTCATAAATGGAAATACCTATTTACACTGCTACAGCATCCTATTGACAACTTAGCAATAATTGCCACTAAAATTTATTTCACGCTTTCAGGAAAAAATATCCCATGACTTTTTGTCTTTTTGCTTTCTCTTTTTTTTTTTCCTTCAGAAACTTGCTTGAAAGGTCTTGTTAGAAACACCAGTTTATCCTGATATTTCTACAGTAAAATCTCTAAACAATTTAAGAGTTTTAGGTAGGACCTGAAAAATCTTTGTTCAATACGAGAGTCAACAAACCCACTGTCGACAAGTTGAAGAGTGGCTTCCTGAACTTAGTGCCAGCTCTGTTACTAGGTGCCTGCAGTTCTGCTTCCATCTGAGCCCAGAAGTTCTGTAGTTTTGACTAAGAGCAGTACTTTGCGTACAGCTTTGCCCCTCATCCCATCAGGATCTGTAGACCAGGAGGTCCCTCTCCCTCTGCTGTTGGGAGCTCCTCAAAGCAAACCTCACAGATCGAGTCCCCACACAATGCAGAGGCAGCTTCTTCCTTGGCTTGGGATGCTTTTAGCTTCATCCTGTCAAGCAGTTCCAGGCTGAACCTTAACCTTGAGAAAAATCACCAGTGTGCTGCAGCTCACGTGGCCACATCCCAGCCACCAGGAGGAGCCTCCTTGCTGTATCCTCCTGCTCACAAGTCTGCCACTGCTACCTCTGAGCATGGCTCCTCCGTGCTCATGTTGCTGGAAAGGAGCTGGTTCAGGTTACTGGAGACAGATCAGAGTATCACAGTATGCTAGGGATTGGAAAGGGCCTCAAAAGATCATCTAGTCCAATCCCCCTGCCAGAGCAAGAACACCTAGATGATGTTACACAGGAAGGCACCCAGGTGGGTTTTGAATGTCTCCAGAGAAGCTCCACACCCGCCCTGGCCAGCCTGAGCCAGTGCTCTGTCACCCTCACTGAGAAAAAGTTTCTTCTCAAATTTAAGTGGAACCTCTTGTGTTCCAGCTTGATTCCATTACCCCTTGTCCTATCATTGTTTGCCACCAAGAAGAGCCTGCCTCCATCCTCGTGACACTCCCTATATTTATAAACACTAATAAGATCACCCCTTAGTCTCCTCCAAACTAAAGAGACCCAGCTCCCTCAGTCTTTCCTTATAAGGGAGATGCTCCACTCCCTTAATCATCTTAGTTGCTCTGCGCTGGACTCTCTCCAGCAGTTCCCTGTCCTTATTGAACTGAGGGGCCCAGAACTGGACACAATATTCCAGATGCGGTCTCACCAGGGCAGAGTAGAGCGGCAGGAGGACCTCTCTCGATCTACTAATCATCCCCCTTCTAATACACCCCAGGATGCCATTGGCCTTCTTGGCCACGAGGTCACAGTGCTGGCTCATGGCCATCCTGCTGTCCACTAGAACCCCCAGGTCCCTTTCCCCTACGCTGCTCTCCAACAGGTCGTTCCCCAACCTATACTGGAACCTGAGGTTGTTCCTGCCCAGATGTAGGACCCTACACTTTCTTTTGTTGTATTTCATCAAGTTATTCCCTGTCCAACTCTCCAGCCTGTCTAGGTCTCTCTGGATGGCAGCACAGCCTTCTGGTGTGTCAGCTACTCCTCCCAGTTTAGTGTCATCAGCAAACTTGCTGATAGTACATTCAATTCCCTCATCTAATGACAGATGACTCCGTCTAAAGACAGATGACTCTGTCTGGGGTAGTTTTACATGACCCTTAACATCCAGCAAAAGTTTATCTGGGGTAGTTTCTCTGTGGATAAATCCCAGATGGTGAGCAACAGCTATGGCCAGCATGGTTTCAGCAATGTGAAACTGCATTGTTTTCTGATAAGGTGTCTTGTTTCCCTAGTAAGGTCATCATGTCGCCACACGAGGTAAAGCCTGAAAACTGTAAAACATTTTCACTGCCTAGATTTCATCTTCTCAGCCAAAATGCCTCTTTCTGGTGGGCTGCGAGCGACCTGCTCTTACTCAGAGAAAAGAGGCTACAGATTCCCTGAGAAAACGAGTGAATGCCAGATCTAAGTTCTCACCTGAGGCATGAGGTCTTTGCCCCCCTTCTGCCCATATTTCTTTACACATTTTACCTTGTAAGTGTGTGATGCGAAATACTCACACAACATATGAGAGAGGCTGCCTCCTTCCCACGAGTCTGGGTCTGCCCAGACTTCTTCTAATTGTTCTTATGGTCTTACTTTTTTTTTGGTGTCCTGTCTTAACACTTAAGAAAAGTACTGCTAGGAGGAGAGGCAGCAAAGAGAACTGCCCTGCTATAACCTCATGGTGTCCGTGACCCTGGCAAGGCAAATGATTATCGATTGCTGAAGTATTTGATTACATTAGCTGAGGCATATCTGACACAGACTTTGTACTCTTTTCTCCCCTTGCTTGCATCTGTGTGACCCTGGTAACAGGGTTTTAACTAAAGTTAGAAAATTAGCAGCTGTGGCAGCAAACCAAAATACTCGTGTATAGCCCAATATAAAAAAAAAAAAAAGAAAAAAAGAAAGAAGAAATTACTATCCAAAACTATTCAAACTGTTCATCTGTACGTCTTTTGTCACACAATGGAAGCATCCTCAGGGGCTTGTACTGGATCTTTTCAGCTGCATAACACTAGGTCAACATTAAAAAATGGCATTGCTCTGCAGAGTTCCCTGAAGACATGCTGATATACTCCTCAGGTTACAGGAGTTCAGAACTGGGCAGAAGGTCACCACTGCTGTTTTTATGTATCGAATATCGATCCACAGGTTATGGGTCCAGCCGTTCATGGAGAATTGCTATCCCAGCAGCAGGTGGGAGGCTGAGTGGCAAGGGCTGTGCTCCCATGGGAGTTTTGGCAGGAGCACCTGAGCCACCCCAACAGGACCCTGTGTAGAGTCTGGCAACAGTGCTGGCTTCTGCTGCTTTATGATGACTTGTGCCTGCCTCTACTGTGGTTTGTCACCTGGGAATTGTCTCATATCTATTAGTCCTGTGTCTCATCTGCTCTGATGAGGCTTGCTTTTCAGTCAAGGACAAAAGGTCGGACTATAAGTCCTTAGAAACTGTCAAAAACAGGATAACAACAATATCTGAAGTCCCTTTGTTCTTTTCTTTGGCAGATTATAAGAAAACCATCTCTTTCAGCCTGAAGGTATTTCATTAAAAATGAACTTTTGTGACATCCATCCATCATTTGCAGCAGAAAAGGACAGGAATGTTACAAAGAACCAAATTACATTATCTCTGGAACAATGTTCTTATGGACATGCCACAACTAAAAATTAAATGTGTGGGCATATTACCGAGGATAACTTTAATGGAATTAGGCTGGGAGGACCTAAGGAGTATGACTGATGGGGGCTTATGGAATCATGGAGTTCAGACAATGGTTCAAAGTCCAAACCATGAATATATGGCGGCTATTTATTTACCTCTATATTGGCATTTGAGCTGGCTAGTTTAAAGCTGGCTTAGGTGGCTTAGGATGAATACATAAATCTTTGAAAATGTTAAGACATTAAAATGACAGACAGTCTAGAGATGCATTTAGTTCAGCCAATGTCATTTATTTTATCACAGTTACAACTTTCGGAAAAGAAATATATTACAATTAATGTAATATGTGTTTTGCAGTTTCACTAGAACGTGAACATATTTGCAGGTTTTCTTCAAGACTTTTTCTAGTTTTTCATAAAACCATAAAGGTACTTCCCCAGGAAACTCTCCCCTCCCTACTGCAAATCTGCTTTTATACAACAAAAATATTATTTCGCTTGTGGGGAGAACCACCCTTCCCAACATTTCAATTACAAAAAAGAATAAGTTTTAACCCTAGTTGAATTTTGACAATTAGTTAGAATTAGCTGATGAAATTCTAACTAACTCTGGGAAAGTATGTGCTGACAGAAAAAAAGAAAAAGAACTACTGTCCACATACAATTCAAAGTCTTGCATTTCAAAATGGTGGGTGAAAGAGGAGACATTTTTATCAACAGTGTATTAACCCCACTGAATGCTGGTACCATAATGACATACATCGATGTGATGAATTAGCAGCTTCCTACAGGTTTTCTCCCAAGACTTGCAATGTTTCATTCACAAATATACATAATATATATAGGATATGTTATACAGTGCATTTATATAGTACATACTTTATATGTATAATATAAAATACGTATTCATAAGCATTTCAGTCTATACCTGAAATCAATATCATTGGCTGGTTGCAAAATACCCAGTCCTGCACGAGATTGGTCTAAAGAAGGACATTGCACATTATTGTCCACAAGCTCTATCTCAAAATACGAAAAAATCAAAGCCAAAAACTGTTTAATTTCATGGACAGCAAACAATCTGCCAGGGCACTTTGCTAAGCCTGTCCCAAACGGCATGTAGTAATATTTTAACTTGCGACCGTTGCGGTAGAAGTCAGTCTTTTCTTCTCCGTTCTCGTTGAGAAATCGATCATATTTGAAGGTCTGCAATTAAACCCACAAAAGCGTTATTTGATATTTGAATACCTCGAAGACTAGATAATCCCCTTAAGACACAAAATTCAGGCTGAGAAAGAAGAGCCTCTAGCGGTAAGCGTTGTACAGTACTGCTAGCCCCCATGGTGTTCTTGCGGAGAGGGTAAACTCTGAGAAGTTCTGGTATTTGGGACACGATCCCACACTCTATGCTGATAGTTCTCCCTCTCTTTTCTGATCTCTTCAAATAAGGCTTATAACCTGCATCATTGTTCATGCAGCAGAACTGGAAGATTTCTCTTTCTGTACCTTTGGGAAAATATTATCGTTGTCATAGAGTCATAGAATGGCCTAAGCTGGAAGGGACCTCAGAGATCATTTTAATCCAGCCTCCCTGCCACCAGGGATGCCACCTCTCGACTAGATCAGGCAACACATGGGGACCGAACGGGAATCAAACCCGTGACCTTAGCGTTGTTAGCGCTATGCTCTACTGACTGAGCTAACAGCCTCCTCCCAGAACTTCCCACCTCCCTCAGTGAGGATCCTTCCCCACTGAGGAAGGCAGTAAATCAAAGACTGTCTTGAGCTGGCAGCACACTTCTTGGTTATACCAAGACATATTTTGCACCTAGTGCTTGCACTGACTTCATTCTTTTTCTTGCCTATCATTATGTCTCCAGATGTAAGAATAGACTGGAGTACAACAGAAAACCAGCCGTGGTGGCACCCCTGATAAATGTTTTATTTAAAGGCATGTTAGCTTCTGCTCGAGCTCAGAGTTTAATGCACTTTGATAAACACTTACCAAAGGATCAGCATAGATTTCTGGATCAAAATGCAACAGTTGAGGATAAAGAGCTACAATATCATCATGGCGAATCTTGTAAAAATCGTTCTCCAAGTGCAAAGTGAAATCCTCCTTGGCAACTCGGAAAGTCATGGATGCACTTGATAGTCTCATTGCCTCCTTGATGATGCTGTCTATTGGGAGAGGAAAAGGAATGATTACCATGGAAGTAGAATGTGTTATGTCCTTTGGGAGGTCATGCATTTTGAATTATTTCAGACCCATTATCAAACCTTGCATTTATTAGAAGAAATATTTCAATACTAACTTTCTAAATGCTTGAGAAAGTATCTTTCTCATTTCTTTTTAGCATTATTATCTCTTCTTCAAATAACATAATCTGCTTTCTTGTAGAAAAATATTTAATAGCTGGTGCAACAGAGCATATGAAAGTGAGACACATTTTAATTCTGAGATAGAGAATAAACCAGTCAAAACTGGAAACATAACAAGAATAAGAAACAGTGCAGTGACCAGGATTTTCTGAAACTTTAGGAGGTGGTGCATAGAAACCAGTACTCAGAAAAAGTAACTTTTTTGTTTCAATAAAACACGATTTTTTAAATTTTTTTAAGCAATGGTAGTTAAAGGGTGAATTTTTAAAACTCTCTGTAACTTAAACACTTTTGAAAAATACGCATATAATTAGAAAAATATTAAGAAGAAATGAAAGTAATGGTATTAGAAGATATTGCTTCACATCATAAGAATTGGGATGTAAAATTTAGCAACACCCTTTCATTTGATCTAAAGTCATTATTAAACAAAATATTGTTGTGAATTATCCATGGTCTCTGACACTATGTTATGTAGCTGTGTAGCAGTATTTAGACATGCAATTACCCACCAAAAAAAGCTATTTGTGTGAATTTTGATACTCTCAGTACGACCTGGGGCATTGGGATTGTGTTGGCTATTGCTAAGTAGCATATAAGTTTTGTTCTAGTATTTGCTGGCTAATTCCATAGTAATTGCATGGCAAGTATTTGTATGGTAACAAACAGAAGACTCTGAAAATAGTGGCATGATTTCTGGTACTCCTGCATAAATAATCATACCTAGTACTGGCATATTATCCAGCTGTTTTCGGTTCAAGGAAATATGTTTGCCATCTAGGCTGATCTTCTCTCCGTCACTTTCCAAAATACTTTGCACTTCTTTGGTAGCAGCTCTCATTGCTTCTGGGCTCCTAAGATCAAAAGAGCAGATGTATAATTTTACACTTAAAAATGCCTTACAGCGGGTTTTTGCCATTAACTTTCTTCCTGACTAAAATTCAGTTTGTTAGCTGACAAGTGTAGCCTTCTAAAATAAAAATGTTGCAGCAAAATGATGGAATTGCACTTTTTCATGTCCTGGCAAAGGTATGATAGCTTCAGAAAAAAGGAAAGGACTGCAAATATTTGATTCTGTCTCCAGTGACAAGTGAGACAGAATTGATGTGCCTAACTCAGGTAAAAAACAATAATGTCACTAAAAAGCAATGCCAAAAATAAGAAATAAAACAATCAGTTGTAGATTAGGTAATAGCCTCACTGCGGATAGAAAGTTTAGGAACAGGATTATAGATCAGTTTTATAGCATCACTTATCCTGGGTGATGTCATATTATATGACAATATTCTGTCTAGCTGAAAAGAATCTTCCTAATAATAAAAGTCCACATAGCATCCTTCACTGTCTAGACTTTCTTACAGACACAGAATACATGAGCTATAGTGAAGTACATATAGATAATAAAACAGGATGCAATAGTGTCTCAGTGAAAGCACAATCAGTCAGGGTGTTGAAAGACTCCAAATACAGAAGACCTAAAGCCAAAATATTTTTTCAGTGAAAAATTCTAAAGCACCTCAGATATTAGCATTGGCATGTATATATGAGGGTGCAAGACACTGGCCAAATACAAATGTCGGGAATTTAAATACATACTTAAGATTATACTCCACAGAGGCCCACTCAAAAATGGGCATTTAATAGTATTATCTGTACTGTGCACTTCTCTCCTGAGGAATAAGCTGCAGTCTACACTACAACCTGAGTAGGATCCATCAACATATGGACTATTTTCTATTAAGTGTCTGTGAAAACAATTACAAAGTTAAAGCTCATTTTCCCTGTTCTAGTGAGATGGTCTAAAAATGTCTGATGTACAGAGAGTCTTCAATACAATTAATGTTCTGACTGAAACCAGTGCTTTTCATGTCATATCATATAGATTTACTTCAAAGCTTTGTTGGCAAAGTGTAGCATTGCCCTGAGGTGTTGTGTGTTGTGGGTTTTTTTAAACTTCTAAGGGATTGCAATATGGTGCCACTACTTGATCTGAGATGGGTAAAGGGGTTTTTTTTGTGAAAGTCTAGAACACTGTGCCACTTCTGTTGTAACCAGTAAGAGGTATCAAGCACTGGAATTTACCTGTAATAATGAACTGTTTCTGCAAAATAACAAAAGATATCCCTGCTCACTGCACGGGGGTTGAACTAGATGATCTTTAAAGGTCCCTTCCAACCCAAACCATTCTATGATTCTATGAATTTTCTTATTTGAAAACAAGAAGAACTGGGACTTACCTAAGAAGATAGAACAAACTCCAAAATGTGGCAGGAATGGTGTTGGCTTGTGAGGCCCAGAGCACCGCCACATGGGTCTTTGCTTTTTCCATGTCATCGAAGGTTGACAGAGTGTCATTCAGAAACATGCGGAGGGTGACGAGTTGAGAGAGGTTGTCCCTCTTCAGGAGGTTCTTGTGGAGGAGTGCCTCTCCCAGCTTCTCACGTGCACTGTGGGCACTCTTGAAGAGGTGGATAGGCAGCCCTGCCACAAGGGCTGGAAAGATCCTATCAAATTCCTTGAAGTTTTCGAGAGCATTTAGGATATGAGCTCTTTCATTTTCCTGCTTCAGTGATAGATTTTTGTCATTATTCGAATTAAGTTCTTTGCCAAAAAGTGTTAGAAAGCCAGCCTCGAACATCACCTGGCAACAGAATGTATAAAGTCCTTCTGTCACCCAGATATTAGACTGAAGTTGAGATCTTCTTGCCTGCAGCATGACGTACTGTAGGTTTTCCATCATTGCTTCAATGAGGGCATCTAGGGCATTACCTTGAAGGGTTCTAATGAAAGTCTGATGAAAATTTTCAGTGGTGTTTCCCTCTGCTGGGTCAATGCTGCCGTGCCCAAAAGCCTGTCACAAAATAAATTGTATGCATGATAAATAAGGCCTGTCATAACCTTGATGATAAATTCTAGCAGAAATTAAAGCCCAAGTATAACTTCATAGCTTACTAGAGGGAAGCATAATAAGGGCCATTAATAATAGAATGGATACTTTTTCAGTGAACCATAGCAGTTAAGCAGACAAATGAAAATAGATTCAAATAGATGCTTACAACTATAGGGACATGGTTACCTAGACCTTCATTCAACTCCCATTGACCTCAACAGGAGCCTTTTGCTTACTTCAGTAAGAGCTTAAATGAGCTCCTACTGTCTTGCATCATTTTTTAAGGCATTAGGACTGAGTCTTCCATAGCAGTGAGAACCTCCTAAAGAGGGTTTCAACTTCAGCAAGATATATCATCAATTTGCAGATAGTGTTAATTGTGCCTATGCTTTAGCAATTTGGCATACTACATGGCTAAATAATGTTCTTGGATTATCAAATCACTGTAAATTTCCTTTCCATTAAGGAAAGGGAAAAAAGACCTTGATGTTCTAAACCAATAAAAGGGCAGAACTGCGAAACCAGTTATTTCAAAGGCATAGTTATGCTACAGGGCTTAACTGGGTACATCTGTCCTGCCAGCAGATACTTTGATGTTAGATATTAAAATCATTCTTAAAGTGGTACCTTGGCAGAAGTGGCAAAATGGAACTTTTTCCAGTCCAAGTGTTTTCCCTGCCGTGTCAATGCATGGTATGAAAAAGGGTCAGTGAGAAAATGAATGTATTTCCCCGCTACTTGGCAAGTGAATATGTGGCCATGCTTCTTCTGCTTTTCTCGGAGGAATTCAAGGGGGTTGGCACCAAATTGCAAGGCACAGCCCAGGTATGGAAAGAACCCGTTTTCAAGAGGTGGCTCACCTTGTCGCCTACAAAACACAAACAAAAGCTGAATTTACAAGTATATATAAAGGTCTCTTCTCCAGGACTACCATGTAAGTAAAATACTGATGCTAGGCTTTTTTGTAGTCTGGAAAAAAAAAACCCACACCACAACAAAAAAACTCAAATAGAATATTGACAAAATTTTCTCTCATTTAAGGACTAAACCTACTGTGAGGACTATAATATGGAAGAAAGAATAACTTCAACAGCCTGTATTATAATAAACATAATAAAACACAATTTCATTATTTCATCTTTCTTTTCCCTAGACAGGGGTATATTTTTCAACTATTTAAATACAGAATTGTTGCCATTAGTTAACAAGCACAGTTATATTTGTCCTAAATATATAATTGTCCCATAAATTAATGATCCATCCCACTGATATTCTGTGATACATTTTTTGGGCAACTGTATCCACAATTCAATTTGAATATGAAGGGGAATAGACTTTTATTGGAGAAAGGTTGTTATTATTGGTATATCCCATTTTGACCAGATACTGCTGAAAACAGAAGGAATTTTGCCATGATCTTCCATAAGTATAAGAGTTAGTCTTTCAGGCAAAATATCATTAAGTACATGCTTTAAGTTAAGCTAAGCACATCGTTTAAGTTAAACATATGCTTAAAGTGAAGCATGTGCTTAAGTGATATTTTTTATTCTGAGTCAGAAAGCTATTTTCTTGTATAAGGACACCATAGCTGCTGAAATAACTTGCAGAAAATACTTTATCTTTTCTAGTAGTTTCTAACAGTTATTGTCTGAAGTTAACCACTTTTACATTTTTATTAAACTTTTTAAAGTAAACCAAGAAAATGACTGCCGAAAAATACAAAATTACAATGGGTAAGCAAATTACTTGCTCCTTATATAAGTGTGCCAGTAGGATATGTGCTTTTAAGGAATATGTATTTGACATAGTACGTTACATATATATTATCTCTGTTAAACTGTGTTTCTACATATGATAGATTGATAATATGAAAATGTTTGTAAGTAGGTATTAAACTATAATTAGATATAAGTAGGTATTAGCTGTGACTACAACGCAGGTAAAACTATAACCCAGTACTTCAGGAAATCAGAACAAGCATATTCATATTTTAATTACCTCATTTATACAGAGATTTGTATCTTCAGCTATGTCTAGGCATTTCCCCATTATTATTAAAAAAGTCCACACACAAAAATTCTACTAGAACATAAATCTCTCAGAAGACCAAACTACAACATTGCCCATGTTATCCTGCATCTATTCATCAGACAGTCTTAAGATTGCACATCTTTTAGTTATGTACAGAAATAAAAGCTAGGTACACTGAGATGTATTTACAAATAGATGCCTTACCTCCTCCTCCTCCTCCCTAGAAGAAACCAACAACAGAGTATTACCACTGTTCCCCAGATCCATGGCACTATGAACATTTCTGGTGATGCCCAAAAACTTCAAGGAGGAAAACTGCTTAGCTACCAGTATGGCAGGAGAGGTGACTGAGGATGGTGCAGAAGAAGGGTCACAATTTATATAGAGTAGGTGGACCCCTGTGTCTAAGGGCATTCAGTCACCTAGAAAGCTATTGATTAACCATTTCTGGAGAGAGCCTGCTTTGTCTCTGTTCTGACATCTTTCTGCAGAGAGAGCTTCGCTGGATTGATTTAGACGCTTGCAGACATGGCCTTGAGCTGATGTCACATTATCAGCAGTGGTTCCAAAGTAATCAAACAGCTGTAATAGTTGATAATTTGAAGGTCTGTCTGGTGTGTTTTGATCTATCCTGCAGATTTACCAATTGCAGTTTATAGTTCAAGTTTAGCAATATATGAAGTGGCTGCTGATGGGTGTCCAAAAGATTTTGACTGGGCTAAATGGTGGCTATGGTTTGTGTTGTCCTTCAGCTTACAGCCTGCTCACTCCCTCCCTTCTTCGCATGGGCTGCCGTGGCTCTGCTGTACCCCTGTGAGAGGGAACGGTAGAGGTTGAGCCCTGGAAAAGGGATGGCTGAAGAGATGGACAATGTTTCTCTGGTAGGGAGGGAAAAACAGGCTTTCTGTAATGCAATGTGAGAAAAAAGAAAGCAGAATTAAACAACCATACCAATTTGGCTTATTTGTCTTTGATCACCTTTTATTTTCCCATAAAACTAGTGAGAGTTCAAACTTTGGCTTACTCCTACCACCTGGCATCGAGCCATCAAGGAGGTAGCTCACGTAGCATGCAGTGACGCCTCATTGGTCATTCTGAGAGAAACTGATGGGTTTTAGTCACTTTTCCAGGCTCACTTTTGTACCAGTTTTTGTTGGTGTCCCTACAGCCATGTGATAAAATAGTTAAGATTTGGACCTTTTGTTGTCCTGAAGGCATTGAGCTGCAAGTCTGGCAGATGGGAATGTTGTCCTGGCTTCAAACCAAGTAAGGCAGGGAGGCACAGAGTAACTGTGCACATGCCATTACATTTGAGGCCATTTTAAAGTTGCTGTACTAAAGAAATAAACTCTTTTTACAGCACTGAGGTTTGCTCTCATTTAATCTACAAGCCAACTCCTTTTGAGTGCCAGCTGAAGATCCTGTCCCCGACTCCAGCCTGTATTTTTGCTTGGGATTACCCCAACCCGTGTGCAGGACCTTTATTCGGCCTTGAACTCCATGAGGTTTGCACAGGCTCACCTCTCAAGTTTGTCAAGATCCCTCTGGATGGCATCCCTTCCTTACAGCATACTGATCACACCACACAGCTTGGTGTCACTGGCTAAGTCGCTGAGGGTGCACTCGATCCCACTGTCCATGTCACTGGCAAAGATGTTAAACAGCGCTGGTCCCAATACCGCCCCATGAGGAACATCATCGTCAGTGGTCTCCACTTGGACATCTGCCCATTGACTGTAACTCTTTGAGCGCAACAATCCAGACAATTCCTTATCCACTCAGTGGTCCATCTGTTAAATCCTTGTCTCTCCAATTTAGAGCCAAGGATATCGTGCAGGACAGTGTCAGATGCTTTGCACAAGTCCAGGTAGGTGACACCAGTTGCTCCTCCCTTACCCCCCAACACTGTAATTTTTCAGCTATATATGCCCACTGGCTATGGGCAGAGGCTTCCAGGAACACTCTTACCTATCACTTCCACTCCAGCCAGTGAAGTAGGTTTGCTTGTGACCTCTGTGGAGAGAATATTGCACCCATAAAACAAACAGGCCCAGCTCACTTCTGTGGTGACTCGTGAAGCCTAAGAGAAGTTTTCTGGCTTGCTTTGTACAGTTTCTGAGAGACAGCTCACTAACCATTCGAACTGCAGCTTCATCTCCTATCTTGCAGCTATACGGCTTTCATTAGTCATGACCCACACATGGTATTTAAACAGACAATAATAGGTAGGCCAAGCTGAGGTGAATCTTTTTTTTTTTCTTGGAGGTTACCGATGACTTCATAACTTGGGAGCACTGATGCACAGAAGGATGTGATAGAGTTATGAGAGACTGCTGGTCACACTTGGTAGTTGAAGAGGGTCCCTTTCGGAGAGCCGACCGAGTAACGACAATCCCACCGATACGATTCCATGCCGTCCTCAATTTATTGCTCAAATTAGCCCAATATATATACAGTTAGGCAGTGTACACACACACCAGGTGCAAGCTATAATAAACTTTGTTTTCTGTTAATGTTATCAAGCCATGGGGGTGTTAGATGCCCTTGCTGTGGTTAGAACATCCTATCATACGTCCTTGCATACCCAGCACAGTTCTCACAAAAACCAGTTTACTCCCTCTTCAAGAAAAACTTCAAAGACAGAGCACAAGCTGGATTGTCCAAACCTTAAAGAGGTATACTGATTTCTTGTTCCACAAGAAATTCTACTACAGGTAGTAAACAGCAAATTTGCACACAGCTGACTATAAAATCTGTTTATTTACTGGAAGTAAAGAGGTAGACCCTGTAAAGAAATTATCAACTATTGGGTTTGACTTTTTTTACTCTTGCAAAAACGGGGTTAGTATCTTTCATCAACAGATGAAAAACACTGAAATGGCACAAAAATAAAACAGCTCAGCAGTGCGAAGGCAGCCCTGTAGTTCACAGAGCAGAAGCAGTCTGACCGTCTCTCTGCCAGGAGACACAATTGCAGCTATGAAACATTTCTGCAGCTGTGAAACATGTGAGAGATATCTCAGAAAGGTGGAGCAATTTGAAAGGAAAGCCTAAACAAAAAGCTGTGCAGTGTAGCTGCTTGTAGCTCAGAACCATTGGCAGACAGAAAATTGCTAATAAATAATTATGTGTCACCACCTACTGGTAAACTTCTTTGAATGGTACTTGTGTGCTGTCCTGCAGCGCTCACTGGGCTTTGCTAGTCAGTGTTTGTTTCTAAAAACCAAAAATGGTATTTATTCTGTGCGCTGATATATTTTTCTTTGTATTTACATACAAGTATAGCTTTTATGTTTCCTCTAATGACCAAGATAATATTTACATTTTTATCTCAGACTGTCCTCTGAATGGGCTCATATACCAAATAATTAACTTTGCTTGCTTACACCATATCAGTTCATTTTCTCTCTGGGATTTTCTTTGATCTTTTGGAATGACAGTTCAAAATTTAGCAACCATTCCATCAAAATGAGGAACTTACAATGCCACTATCTTCTTTTTAATATCGAGCATTATAAACTAAACCTCATTAACAAATACCATCCTTTCATTTGAATGAGAATATTTTGATAAAATGTTGCATTCTGGCATGATAGGTTTTCTTAAAACTGCACAAAAGGGAACCACTAAACCCATGTTTGCTGGTAACAGCTGCGAATATTAAGATTTAAATAAATCACTTTTTGCTGGATATCACAGCAAAGAAACTGTAAAGAAGAGCAATTATGAAAGCAGAGACAAAAAGAGAACTGACATTGGAACCTAAGCAGGGAAAGGAACCGGATGCAAAATAAACCATGAGGAGTTATTACTACTCACTCAGTGCAGCAAACTGCATCTTTTTAAAGCACTGGGGTTGTTTTTTAAACTCTACAGTTGAATCATACCATTTGATAACAAAACAGCATTTTCTATATTATCCTACTACACCTAAAAACCTAATTGCAGGCACTCAAAACACTGCACAGGGAGAAATAAAAGTTCAGACGTGATTACAAAAATAATGCCGCTCACTACTACCAAGTTATTATTTGGAGAAAGGAAGTTAGGTGATAAGCCAGTAGAGGATTACTACAGCACAACCGCACGGATGAACATGACAAGCTATTCTGGGCTTCTCCAGCAGATGGAGCAGGGAATGTAACATCACCTTTCTGCCTCCCATTGCTTTGCTTCGCTGCTCTTAAGCTGCTGCTGCTTCTTTTTTTTTTCCTTTTTTAAAAAATGTTTACTGCCCTGTCTGTCACATGCCATTGGAATTTACTAGTTGCTCTTTTGCCATTTGTTGCATGGATTCATCTGCCTGAGTTAGCCATACATTAAGTGTATCTCTTAATTAATGTCCCCTACTTCATCATACTCACAACTCACTTTACATCTCCATTTAGAAGCCGTGGTGATTGCGATGTTGGAAGGTCCCTGTACATGCAAGCTTATGTCAGTGGGGTGAGATAATGGATGGATAATGGAGTGAATGGACCTGATGTCCACTTTACCCATTTTTTTTTTCTTTACTTCTGTCTTCACGCTAGCTATCATCTCTCCTAATGGACTGAATACTCACCAGCAGAACAGACTAGGTGTTGTCCTGTACTACAAAGGTTTACATTCATTGAAAATTAAAGCCTGCCTCACCAAACACAAACCAAAGCTTTGTAAGAAAGGATATCTGGAAGATTTGCTTTGCACTCCTGATCCAAACTAAAACGCTAAAATATATATGTCCAAGTTTATTTCTACAAACATACATAAGACCTTCCTTCTACTTACATATCCAAGTAAGATAGTATTGCATGTGTCTTGCTGGACATCTAAATCTCACTATTTCAGGGAAAACACAAAAAACTGGCAAAGCAAGTCAAAACAAAAGCTCTAAATCAGCAAAGAGGCTCAACCACTGACAAGAAAGCACCAGACTATTTCACTGATTCTTTTGTCTGTTCGTTTAGCAGGCACACTAAATGAAGACCAAAGAGCAGTAAGAGAGAAGGGTTGTTTTGCTGTTTTTCCCTCCAAGGCAGCCATCTAGATGAAAGCAAACTTAACAGACTGGAAGGTAGCTGCAAGGCTGTGATGATGTAACAGGAGAAGGCAGAGACTGGCTGGCCAGTTTGTAAAGGACTGGGCAGGCATGTAAAGGAAATATAAAAAATATCCAGTGACACCAGTATACTCTGTGAGAAGGATGGCATCTTCAGAACCGCTCTGCTGTTTACAGCTGTTTCAGTCTTATCTGTGCAGGCGCTGGTATCCCTGTGGTCCTGCAACTTGAGTTTGTGTCAGTTCAGCAAACTTCACATCAGTTAGAAAACTGATTTTTTGCGACATGCTCCTCTTGCTCCTGAAGCGATCACCCTGTGCAGTGACATCCTCCACCACTGCAGTACACAAGGAAATCAAAAGGTCTCTGCCACATTTTGGCTGGGAGACAGCTTGGGACCTGCAGTCACAGCAGGGTCTCTTTCTTTAGGCAGATCTAAGAGGAGACAGAGGCTAACAGGGAACCAGTAGTTGGAAACCATCAGTGAGTCCCCCTTGGTAATTTCAGCGGGTATTATGGTCATTTTGGGATTGGAGAAGTCTTCCAGACGTTTTGGGGAAATGAAGAAGCTGGAATAACCATGCCAACTGGAAAGGAACCTCAGCCTGGAAACACCGGAGGATGCCTGATAATCTGTTGCCTAAGTATGGGAAATTCTGCCTCAATAGTTGTACATAAACACATCTTTTAACGTAGATCTGAGCTTCACTGGACTGTGCAAAATGAAAAGTAGATGAAGTGTGGGGCACACAGCTATGTGACTGAGCTATATTTTACTTTTCCAAAGGAGAACAGACATCTTCTTATACTACTAGAATTAGTTTTACGGTATTTTTTGGAGGATAAAAGAGAAGAAGTGTGAGTGCCTTTCTACATTGCAGCAGAATTATGCCAGTCATAGCTTCAATCCTTTTCTATGATATATTCCTCTTCGTGTTCATATTTCTATGTAGCCAAAGCTTTTACCTTTTTTCTTTTTTTCTTTTTTTTTCTTCTTTTTTTTTTGGCTAAAGGGAACTGTGGCAGTGAACAATGTCTTCATTGTGCATAAGAAAGGAAAAATAAGGCATGATGTTTTAATAGGCATAATATGAAAGCAACTTCAAAGTGTGAGTCTGCTCAGCTGTCCAGATTAGATTAAAGAGAGATGAATATGGAACTACATAAATAAGCTGCTCAAAGCATGGCCCACTAGCTTTACATGTGAATCAGCCTTCTGGCCTGAGAAAATTGAATTGCAACTGAATGTGGATGGCTAATTTTTCAAATTAGCCATCTGTGCTGATATTTAACAAGTAATTCTGATTTTCCATTACCAGAATATTGCATTTCATCCATTTCTTTCTATATGTTTATTACATTATTTTTTAACTTAAATAGACAAAACCAGAGACGTCTTATGGCTTTGCTTTGTAGATGGAAACACTTAAGCCACAAGTAGAAAGACAAAAATGAAAAATAGAAATACACAAAAAGAACATGGTAATGTAGGAAGGAAAAACCAATAGATGGGGATGACATGTAGGTGTTGCAGAGGAAAGGGGCTGACAAAGATAAAGACAAAACACAAGGTAAAAGAAGTGTTGGAACAGCTGGAGAGTTTACAAATGGGAACAAATGATTGCTTTTCTTAATAAATTGACAAACATCGGTGCCCCAGTAGCCATATGGCTCAAGGCTGATCTCATAAGTTAAAAAGGTTTGGTGTGGTCAGAAATGTGTTGGCAGGCTGCCAAAAACCACTCCTGAGCTCTGGAAAGCATTTGACTTGCTGAGTCAGTGTGGCGACAGATCCCCAGAAAAGCAAGGGCGCTCTGCCAACAGCAATACATGCCTTTGGATGAGCCGCCTTCTGATGGCTCATGGCAGTTGAACTTCCCACGACAGCCTCCTCCAAAATTTTCAAGTTGGTCTAAAGAGTTCCAGTGCTGACAGATGTAAAAGGGAAATTCTAATTATAACTGCTTAGCAGTGGCAATTTGTGACCAAGGAATGGCATGGAAGGTAAGGAGGCTCACTTGCAAGAAGGGGTTAAACTGGCTGGAAGCCG